>NC_050532.1:25566429-25568745 GCF_002922805.2 Oryzias melastigma | reverse complement strand
AATTGTCAATATTGTGAGTCATGTATCATGAGGTTCTCAGCCCTAATTCTGATACATCCACCATCAAATAGATCCATGAACGACTTTGTTTTCCTCGACTGAGCTGGAATCTGGATCAAAACTATACTGCTGGATAACTGCAGAATTGCTCGTCATTTTTGTTTCGTCGCTAATGTTAGATTAGGGTTTTGAGGGGCTGTAAGCTAGTGGGAGAGGGTGGTTAAGGGGAAATGAATGAATATATATATATTTTTTTTTTTTCATGCATCGATTACCATTCTGAATCTTTTTAGGAATTTTAAATAATCGTAACAAACAGAACTAAACTCAAAGACATTTTTGAAAAGCGCACAAACATGGCTGACCTTCCAGATTTAGTTTTCCGACCCGCCCCTCACTTAAAGTGACCGTTTGGAAGCATTTTATCTTTCCCTTTCTTTTATAATCGAATTGTTGTCTCCTGAATTGTAATCAAGTCATGAAAGTTCTCTCCTGTGGTGGGAAAGGTTAAACAAAGGGGATGATGGGACATCAGCAGAGGCTTACTTCCTCAGGGCCTTACTGTAAATAAAAACATGTTCTTGATAGCTGTAGTAGTTTCACTTTCGGCTTATCCCTTTCGGGGTCACCACAGCGTAACAGCACCCACTGTTTCTCATCAGTGATTTGTCAGAGTTTTTACGCCGGATGCCCTTCCTGACACAACCCTGTACTTGAGGGGCACAGGGACCCAGTTAGGCAGCAGCGTCAAGGGTCTTGCCTAAGGACCCAATCTGGGTGGGGATCAGTGGACAACCCTGGGAATCAAACCCAGGGCTCCTGCGCGGCAGCCCTTCACCTAGCCCACTGAGCCACCCAGCCGCTTCATGTTCTTGATAGCTCACCTGGTTAAATACATGTAATTTCACCCCCACAACACAGGAGAGTTTCTAATGAACTTTAACCGCTCTACAAAAACTATGTCCTAGAAAATGACTTTGATTTTTGGTTAAAACGGCATATTCTACATTAAAACCGTAGGGAGTGCTTTGAAAATGGGTAAAAAGATGGAGGAAAACTCCAGAAGAGACTCTGTTCTGTGTTCATTTGGGCTCATTTTCTCAGTCTGAATCGGAGCTCGTCGAGTTTCTTTATTTTGCTCTGGACTTCAGTCCACTTTGTGCTGGAAACGGCTCTGAAACGGTTCGTTTGTGCTGCCGTTTAACCCTTATTTCATTTGGAGCGTGCAGAGGAAGCGTCCTGCACGCTGCAGACTCTCCGCCGTCCCCCTCCCTCCCTCCACGCCACTGCTCTGTTGGGCTTTAATCTCCATCTCTGGCAGCTGCTCTGATGTTGTGACTCTTCCTCCCGCGTGACGAGGCCACGCTGATCTGTGGCGAAATGTGCAGGGCATTAGGCGCTGTAATGGATTTTATTATCGCTTGTTTGCATGGCGCCACCACTGTATTTTTTTTTTTTTCAAACAACTGCCTCCCAAGGCGACACGGTGGCCGGCGTCCTCAAGTGTCTGAGGTCCCGATGAAAATATTGACCAATCAGTGAAGTGCTCATCACTCTTTTCCCCTGCGATTAACAAAATAAAAGCATCAAACTGCGTCTTTATCTGCTTTTTTGTGTCTTTTCTGTGACCTTTCATGCTCCTTTTTCTAGAGGACGAAGGGGGCAAACACGAATCCCCTCCCCTTCAGAGCCCTGTTAATAATGTATGCACATTTAATGGTGCTTTTATTAATGTTTGCCCATAGCTTGATCTGGCTGGCAAATCTGGGTCAGAAGCTGAGGCACGGAGCAAAGCATGTCTCCTGATATTACAGTGACGTGCGCTGAAATCCCAGGACCGGTCAGCCGTCCCATCATCCTCTAGTCTAGATGATGAAATCTCACTCCTGCCCATTTTATTTATCTATTTACTGAGCAACTTGGCTCCTCTAAATACAGCACTTCAATCTGTGGGATTTATGGATCAAAGTCTGATTTGTAAATGACTTTCTGGGGCGTGCACGGTGACTGTCCCATGTAGGATCACGTTTAGGCGGAGAGTTGCAGGATTTTATAAAATCAAAGAATCCATTCCTAATATACAAAAGCACCACACTTTAGTGAAGGGATCATGTTTCCAAACAGAAATAATTTCTGGCTCCGGTGTGTAATGGAGATCAGCATTTGATGGGGCAGATTTAAAAGTGTAAATCATGACCATCTGCTGCACGCCGGCGCCGCCGTGTTCTGGGCTTTGGGAGCGCTCGAGGACAAGGTGCATCTTTTATTTACCCAAGGTCCATCTGGGTCATCTGTCCATCAGTTTTAGATGTTTAA
>NC_050532.1:25557235-25566397 GCF_002922805.2 Oryzias melastigma | reverse complement strand
CACTATTCTCCCCAGGTGGAGACATTCCAGCATCTGTTTTTTCCAAAGGGGGTGTCATCCTCACACTGGTGTTAGAAAAGAGGGAAGCCTTCAGACTCAACAAGCCTTTCCAAATTAATTCAACTGGATGTTTAACTGCTGAAAATTAGCTTTTTTTTCTTGGCTTCTCCTCTTTTGAATACAAATTTATTATTTTTTTAGGGCAAATCTTAGAAATACAACCCATCTTTTTTATCGAATGAATTTTTTTCTAAAGGGTTCAAACATTTCTGCCTGGTTTCTGCCTTTCAGCTGCTGCTGATAAACGGTTTAGTTTGACGTCGTGATCGTTTTGTGGTCAAAGCAACAATCAGGATTTCTCTCATTTTTAGCCATTAGATTAGTTGTGTGAAACTCTGTTGGTTTCTTTCATAAACTGTTGCCAATTTGGTTTAAAAAATGTAAATTACAACGGAAAGTGCAGAGTTTTTGAAAGTCATTTTTGGCCAATCTAGCAGCTCTCCAAACGTCTCCAGTCAAAAACCATTGAAAAAGTGGACACAGTTGCACTTTTTCCAGTGTTAGGCCAGGGCTGGTTATTTATTGAGAAGCTGATGGTATGAGTGTGAATTTGTTATGCAGCATGCATAGACTGATGTATAAGATAATGGTTAAATTCACCTTTTTAAAGCATAGATTTTTGTTAGAAGTCAAAGACTTGAGCCGTGGAGACTTTTTTTTTTTTAGGGAAGTCCAGTATAACTTGTAAAGGAACATACAACCCAGATCTCCTAAGATCTTTGGTCTCACATCCATAAAGCCATAAATCTCACAGCCATAAATGTACATTTTTAAAATCGTAACTTTATAACATAATAATGAACTAAATATGTAGGATTACCTGTCATGATGCTAGTGTGAATTCTGTAAGCTGAATTTGGCTGCTGAAGATTCTAGCGCTGATAACTAAAGATGCTGAAATTAATTACTAAAAACACTGAAGCTGATGGCTGATAGCCAGCTAAAATTTTTGCTAAATGCCAAATTAGCCTAAAAACAAACAAAAATCTTATACAGCTAGCTAATTTAGGCTTATAAAACATGCAGCTGAAAAAATGGCATAACGTCAAAATAGTAAAAAAAAAAAGCCTAAATTGGCCAATACAGCTAGCCTGTAGCTGAAATATTTCAAATAGTCTTACAAATTTTTAATAGATGCCAAAATAGTCCAAAAAGCTAGCAGAATACCAATTTTTAAAACTTTAAAATCATAACTTTTGAACATAATTATGAATATTAAAAAGGCAGGAATATTATCCCAGAATAAATCAACTTAAACCTTAAATAACCTCAAATTATTTAACTCTCCATAAAATTATACAAGTTAGAAATGAGCGCATGATAACATCGGACCATTAATGACAATAACAATGGAGGGCCGGATAGAATTACCCAGAGGGCCACATCCGGCCCTCGGGGCTAAACTTTGACACGTGCACTTGAGTGTTTTTCCACTGACTTGACGAACCGGCCTCTAATGAACTCGTCCGGAGTCGTCCCCATCAATTATTGGTGCCGGAGTCATTCCGGCTTTCCTTTTAGGCTGCTGTATGTCGGCGTGTCGATGAAATATTCACACTTGCCGCTCTCCGCTTTTTGCCTGATGGATGTTTCATTTGTTCCTGACGGTGCAGAAAGCGACGCTGGCGCCGGGAGAGTGGCGGGCGGGTGGGGTCTGCCTGTCGGTGTGGAGTCTGTCATAACAGCAGAGCCTCGGTGTATGTCCCGGCCCCCTGTTTAATCCCCTGCCCCAAAGCGGCGGCGGCGGTGGTGGTGGGGGGGTAGGGCGACAGCCGCTCTGAAAACTGCAGACTCGGCTGTCACCGTCCACCCCGACGTGGATTCTCGTGGTCATTTTCTTTATTTAGGTCACTTTGATTCCCATTTGGGACCCTGGGGGGGCAACATTCTTCAGTTGGGTAATTTCCTGAGACATTCTCTCACATGGGAAACTGTGTTTTTATCAAATCAGGGACCAGCAGTCGTCTTTAATAAGAAATGGAATGTCCAGGAATCGTAATAAGGAAACGGAATCGGGATGTTTTTGTCTCGTAAACCTTTTGGTTCTCTTCTAAAGGTTTACTGTCACTCTTTCATGCAGGGGGGGTCGCCTACAGCCAACATGGAGGTGAAGACGTCACTTCTGGACAACATGATTGGGGTGGGGGACATGGTCCTCTTGGAACCCCTGTCTGAAGACTCGTTTCTGGAGAACCTGAAGAAGCGCTTCGAACACAACGAAATCTACGTAAGTTTGTTTTTTATTTTTTTGTTTTTATATATGGATGAACCGTCCTCCAAACTGATGAACGCTTGTGGTTGAAGACTTTCATCAGGACGTCGTTTGATCTAAAGCACAAGTCAAGGCCCGAGGGCCGGATGAGGCCCTCCAGATCATTTTATTTTATTGTTATTAATGACCCGATGTTATCTTGCCCTTATTTTTAACATGTATAACTTTGACGAAATATATTTTTATAGAGAGTAAAACGATGAATTTAAGGATTAAGTGGATGTACTCCAAAATACTATTGATGCCTTTTTTTGTTCATTGTTATGTTGAAAATATGGTTTTAAAGTTTAAAAATTGGCATTCTGCTAGCTTTTTTTTTTTTTACTATTTTGGCATTTACTACATTTTTTTAGGCTATTTTGGAGTTTGGCTAATATTTCAGCTCCATGCTAGCTGTTTTAGCTAACTTATTTTTTTTTTCTTTTTCGATTTTTTTTTTTTAGGACAATTTGGCTAATTTCAGCTGGCTATCAGCTTTAGTGTTTTCAGCAATCAATTTCAGCATCTTCAGCTATCGGCACCAACATCTACATCGGCCAAATTCAGCTTACAGCATCCACACTATCATAATTGCAGATTATGCTATACATCTAGTTCGTAATTATGTTAAAAAGTTGGTTTTAAAAATGGCATGCTACGAAGTTTCTTAGGCTAATATTTACATAGTCGTTTTTGCCCAATATAGGCTTTTTTCAGTTTTTTTTCAGGCTTTTTTTTTAAGTTTAGCTATTTTTTTTTTTTTCAGCTACATACTAGCTGTTTTGGCCAACCTAAGTTTTTTGTATATTTTATTTTAAAGGCTAATTTATATAAAAAAATATATATATATATATATATATATATATATATATATATATATATATATGTATAGTATATATACTAGATATATATATATGTATATCTAGTTCAGAATTATGTTAAGTTACGTTTTTAAAAATGTCGTTTTAGTGTTCAATAAATGTTTATCCTGTTCGGCCCGTGACCTGAGGTGTGTTTGGATTTTGTTCCCTTTTGCGATTGAGTTTACACCCTGATCTAAAGGAAGAAGCTTCTGCGTCGTGGTTCTCTCCAGGTTCTGTGACTCCAGAGGATTATGATGTCACCTCATCTCATCCTGGGTTTTAGTTTCAGAGAATTCTACATTTCAGTGTTGTATTAATGTTTCTTTGGCTCAGTGCGGCTCTGCTGCTGCATGTGAAGATGAAATGTTGAGTGTGTCCTGTAAGGCTTTTGGCAGCACCACTCACTCTTCAGCAGGAATGATCAGGAACAGCACTGGAGCCTGTGTTTATCCAATAACAGTGTGGTGTACGATTTTAGCCTGTGAATGCGTTTTCCTTTGGGTGATGTCATTCTGCAGTAATGCCCCCACTAACACCACCACCACCACCAGCAGCAGCAGCAGCAGCAGCAACACTGTCATATGACAGCTCGGCGCAGAAGAAAACCCATCTTTGTCCTCCGGAAGGACGGCACATCATGAATGTCATAACAGGCAATCAAAGAGGTCAAAAGATGATCTTCCTCTTGTGTCTGGATGTTGGGAAGAAACCTTTGGGGTTGGTTTCTATCTTGGGTGGGACAGTTCAGAGCGACGTCTCCCTAACAACTTAACAAGTCTCGGCTTGTGTGTTTTGCATTCATGCAATTCTCTGAGGTTATCAGCAGACGGCCCGGCGTTTTGGAGAACCTACTTGATCCAAACATTGATGTGTCTGCATTGGCTGAAGAACTCGCTTCTGTCAAAATATGGGTTTGGGGGTAAATGGAGGATGGAGCTTCATGTTTTCTGGGAAAAACCTGGTGTCAAAACCTTAATTACAAATCTAGGAACAATTTTGAGTATTGATGCTCTTGGTGGATTTGAATGTATTAGGTTTTCTAGATAATCCATTGGGCCTGATGGGTTTATACCTGCCCGTCCGGGTTCTGGAGATCTACCTCCCTCATTGGCTTCCAACTGTCTCCTCACTTCTTGTTGACAACACCGGAATTTGATGTATCCAAGAAAACAAAGCTCAGTGGTTGATCTTGAGAACCAGGTTGGGATAGTCCTGTTCAAGCCTCTGTCACAACTGCTCTTATGGATGGATAGAGTGGGTGAAAAATGAACAAATCATAGGAGGCACACTGGTGGTCCACAGGAAGTATCAGGGCCTTAGATCGGTCAATGAACCCGTAGAGTAAGAGTGTCCAACTCAATCGCACAAGGGGCCAAAATCCAAAACAATATTAATACGGCCTTTGTAGAAAATGGTTTTACTTGAGATGTTTATGCATCTTAAAGTATGTTAATGAACCTTATTGTGCTAATAAATGTCGTACTAGCATCCTATAAACATTTACAATGTTTAATCTGTCAAAGCTTGTTAAGAAATCTTATTATAAAATGTCATCTTTCATTTTTTTACAAAAAAAATCCCTGCTGTGACTGCACAAGGTCTTTTAACGGGATAAATTTAAACTCCTTGTGTGCAGCCTGTTGGAATGAGGGACCTGTTCCTCACGTTCTCACTCTATTCATGTAATACTCGTGTCTTACTGATGACTAGAGTGTGGCGTAAGGATACTGTACAACAGTATCACCCGTACCATCAAAAGTCCCTCCAACTTCCTTTAGAAACTTTCCACACAATTACATTTTATTTATATAGTCCAATTACACAACACTGTTGTCACAACAGGCTTCACACCACTAATTGTCCACAAACATGGAATCTATCATCATATATAAACAATGGCTGATTGCTGAACTAAGCCGGGTATCTTTGCCCGTAGACCCTCCTTCTCACACACCCAACAATGGGACGTTCCGTTTTCACGCTGTCCCTTAACCCTTTAACTACCCAAAAAACCCCACAAAAAAGTATTTTACTGTATTGCTTAATGTCTTTGTATGGAACCCCGAAAGGGACATCAAAGTAAAACACTTTTTAGTTAGTAACTGATGCTCACCAGTTCCTATCCAGATTTTTTTTTTTTTTTCCCAAAAATTAAATAATGAAAAAAAAAGAAGTTCTGGTTACTAATTGATGTACACCAGTTACATCCGTGGCTCTTCTGTTACTAACCAGAATTATTATTTCAATTTTTGGAGGAAATTTTTTTTTTATGTCCCTTTAGGAGCTCTGTACCTTAGTGATACACACAATCAATATTTTTAAAAACGTGTTTTCTCACCGTTTCTGAAAATTTTGTTGAGCAGGCAGGTAAAGGGTTAAGGTGGCTGAATGAGCTTTAAGGAAATTGCATGACACACCTGTGCTCCCCTTAACCCCTTTACTCTTTTATAGGGTCCAGATGACCCCACCCTTATATTGTTGCGTGGTCCCTCCCATGACAAAGGTGGACAGGATTTCATGTCCCCCACAGACACTAGTAAAGATTAAAAAATAAAAATTGGCCCAAAAACCTGCAGCACTATATATGTATACATGTGTGCATCCACAGAAATGTGCGTTTTAATGTTTACTGCTCTAAAGGCTCTTTAAGCTCAGCTGCTGCGTCACAGCCAACATGTTTTTCCTTTTTGTCCTGAAGGTGTCTGCCCACCTCACATCAACCGTGTGGATGTGAGGTGGGCAGCAGCAGGAATGAACTCCCACAGAAGTATGTAAACACTTGAACACTCCTCCTCCTCAGAGCGCCGGAGCTCCAGGTTTCACAGTTCCCTCAGAATTTGAGCAGAAATGCTGAAAACTGTTGAGCTCAGGATCCGGTCTTCTGGAGGGGACGGCGTGTTTGCGCTCCGCTCACATCCTCCGCGGTGCCCCCGCTGTGGCGTGGGAGGTGGAGGTGTTGTCATAGCGAAGGCCGTGCTCCACTCATTTGAGAGGAGCTTATGCAACAGCCATTACCATAGAGAGCAGGGGGGGGGGTCAGGTTGATGCCTGACGGTGATGTCTGAGTGCTGCTGCAGTGTAGGAGGATGATGGTTTGATTCACACCTTCAAATTAATCTGACAAGTTTTTTTTTTTTTTTCTTGCATTAATGTGTCTGTTATGTAAAAGCGTTCAAACACAGTTTTTGAGTTTCCTCTGAAGCCGTTTGGGGAGTTAATTTCATTTTTATGATTCGGTTAACTTTGACGAGTTTAAAAAAAGTCCAGGAAACTTTTCTAGTCAAAATAACGTTTTGTATGCAATCAAATGGGGGGGGGGAACGCAAAAACTGGAAAATAAATATTACCACAGTTTGTTTTTACTAAAACCTGTTCTTAAATTGAGGTAAATTTAAAATTTACTGTATTTTCCAGTTCTGTCAGTTGTCTGCGTGCAGGACCGGCTCATGGGACATCGGGGTTTGACTGGGCATTATCCAGTCTGAGGAAAGACCCTTTAAATATGTATCTACAAGAGGACCAAGTCCGAGTCCCACGCTGGATGACACAGAAGCAAAAGCCACAGTGTGGCAACAAAAGCCGAAGCACAACGACAAAAAGCCAAAACACAACAGAAGTGATTCACAACAGAGATGAATCGCAGACTTTTATTTTTTTAAAGTTTCATTCAGTTTCAGGCTATTGCCGCTTCAATTTGCCATTGTGTTTGTTTTTTGTCGTCGATCTTCGTTGTGGTGTGTGTGGTTTATTTTTTTAATTTTTTTTTGCATTTATGCGAGCCGTGTCAGCCGCTAGAGTCCCCCTGTGCCGGTCCCCAGCCCGGAAAAAACACAGGGTTGTGTCAGGAATGGCATCCGGTGGAAAAGATCTCTGCTAAACCAAACGTGTGAATGAGTGAAAGCTGATTTGCCGTGGCGACCTCTGATGGGACGTGCCAAAAGCTTAACTGTCTATTTTCTAAACATTCTTTTAGTAAAGTATTACTTGCAGAATGAACAAAAACTCTGTAAGAACAAATTTCTACGGTGAAAGCTAATAAAAATAAAAACCAGGACTTTGATATCAAATATCAAAACACTCATTTATATCCTTCAGTTTTCCTTTAAACCTGCAGATTTTTAGATTATTTGTGGTTCATTTGAGCTTCTTTAAATTCTACAATGTTTTTGTTAAATTTGTGACCATTTAACTTTTCTTTTTGCTCCCAGCATGTACAGTAACTTAACGTAAGCTTGGTTAAAACCTCACCAGAACCGCATGTGTGCCTTCAGATTAACTTTATAGGCGTCAATGCTTCAAAACTATTAACCCCTTAATGCCCACATTTATTACCAGCTGTGAAAATGAAATATTTCATGTTTTTGCCTTTTGAGTAGATGCTAAATTAAGAAAAGTAATTTGATGTATATTTGCATCAATAGGTGTGAAGGGTTCAAATCAAATGTCTTGGTACCTTTCAATGTCCGGACGGACGGACTGAAAGGTGTTGAGGAGCTCCTGTCATTGGTGCAAAGCTGAGAAAATCTCATTTGTTGAACTGTTCCTCCTTGCAGACGTACATCGGCAGCGTGGTGATCTCCATGAACCCCTACCGCTCCCTGCCCATCTACACGCCAGAGAAAGTGGAGGAGTATCGCAACAGGAACTTCTACGAGCTCAGCCCCCACATGTGAGTCCAGCCCCACGTTCTGAATTTTAGGATGAACCACAAAGTGTCGTTTCAAATGTGATTGAACCTGAAAGGATTATGGCTTCATCACTGAGGTGCTCTGGCTGGTCATTCAGTGCAGCGGGGGGCCATCTGTCCACTGCCAACACCAACTGTGCTCGGCTGAGCCTGCCAAGACCCAACAAAGACCAGCACTCATCAATTAGCCTGCTGTGGCTGTGGGCTGCAGCAAAGCCCTCAGAGACGCAGACAGGAAGAGCGAATTATTCCTGTCCCTGCAGACAAAACCAAAGCTGCTTGATTTTTATCTGCGCTGCGGTGCAGTCTGCCACAGTCGGGTTTTTGTGTCGGTGGATAAATCTTCTCGGAGTGCATTTTCATAGAATCAAAATACAGAAGCCCGGTTTCAAACCTGATGTGGGAGGAGCTTGTGGGTTTTCCCGGCGGTGTCAATCATTCAAACGAGGGCCGACATTCCTGACAGCTGCCAGCCCTCCCCAGGTGGGAATGTCCCACAGGTTTAGCCTCAGGTCAGGTGCTTGATGCTCAGAAAACTCCCCCACTGTGGGTTTGGGTTTGTAAACGATGAAAGTCTCCGTTCAGACGGACCTGCAGACTTGAATAACTTTCGGTTGTTAGTCGTTCTGCTTTCAGTGAAAGGATTTGCATAAAAATAATTTCACTGTCGTTGAGGTGAGTTGCCTATAAACCAAAGAGTTTCAGAGGAAACCTCAGAATCCATGTGATGGTTTAGAGCAGAAACACAACTGCTGGAGGGCAGTACGTGTCAGTCCATTCCTGCAGGGAGGTGGGGATAATGACTGTATATGATAACTGGACTGAGGGACCCCTCCCTTCTGACTTCTAAGGACTGTATAGTCTGTACCCATAGACTTCTATGGAGAAACAACTATTAGTTTTAAACTGACCAATCAGATGCCTTAAAAGTTTGTGGCCCCCAACATTCAAAACACTAGACCGAAGCTCACTTTCATGTGGTAGGGGCGTGGCCTTCCAACAAGCTCACTACTGATGGGTGAAAGTGGTTGCCATGGAAACGTTGACTGTCAAGCTCGAGGCCCGGGGGCCGGATCCGGCCCTCCAGATCATTTTATTTTATTGTTATTAATGATCAGATGTTTTCTTGCACTTATTTCTAACTTGTATAATTTTGACAAATTATATTTTTATGGAGAGTAAAATATTGAAAGTTATTTAAGGTTTAAGTTGATTTATTCTGGAATAATCATTTTAACTTTTCATAATTATGTCAAAAAGTTACGGTTTTTAAAATTGTCATTCTGCTAGATTTTTGGACT
>NC_050532.1:25448609-25557080 GCF_002922805.2 Oryzias melastigma | reverse complement strand
GTTTTGGCTAACCTAAGTTTTTTTTTTTGGGCTAATTTTGCATTTATCTAATATTTTCTACGTCACAAATATGATATTTTTCAAACAGGATTTTTGTCTATTCACGATTTGAATAAAGGAATATTCAGAAATGCAGTTTTGATCATAACCCCTTTTAACACCTGAGGTGTCGTCGGTGACGCTTAAATACACAATCTTTAACATACGGCGCTTTTCTCCTTCACAATCTACTGGAATGATCATGTTAACGGTTGAAAAGTTTCACTAAATCAAAGCAATAAACACTGAAGCTGTAGAATTGTTGGTGAAATCCTGCTGGAGGCGTTCATACTTTTGGCCAGTCATAGTACAGCACGATGACTCAACCTGAAGGTGAGTGAGCTCTTCACCTGGCGAGGCGTTTCTCTGGAGTTCTGGGTCTTTAAGCTCTCAAATCCTCTGACAGATTTAAACTGTTTGTCCAGTTTCAAGGATGTAGATGACAAATCCAGTCGACTTTCCTGACTTGACAGAACTGGATCTAAGACTTGATAGTTTCCTGTGCTAACCTGACTGAGTCATATTGAAGGTTAAGACTATATAGAAACTTGGTGCTTTTATCAGTGCTTAGTTACCTGAGCTGGTCTAGACATGCAAGTCAACTAGAAAGTGAGTTAAGTTACACGGTTAAACAGCATTAACAGGTTCTGACAGGCCCACGTTGGACAGAGACCTGACTGATACAGCAGAGTTTACAATCAAACCATATCTTAAAATAAAACTTTGGACTTTAGTGTTTTATCTTGTTCAGGACCTTAAACTGGAGTTGTGCACCTGCCGACTGATGCATCATGCTGTTATGACCTCGTGTCTTCTCCAGACTAGAATCCTTCTGGAAACAGTTAAAGTGCATCCGTCTTTCTTTTTTTCCCTCCAATCTTTGAAGTGGTTAGTGAGCTAATCGTCCGTTACGCTACATTTTAATTAAAGCTATTGAACTTGAATTGTGGCCCGGCCAAAGCTCAGCACAGTATTGATCAGTTAGAAAGGCCGATCAGCAGATATTTCCAAGCCTCTATGAGCTCTGTAAGTTTCTAGATGTAGGGTGAATCCTGGATTAAATATTTTTGTAAATCATTCAGCCAGGGTGGGCCAACGTTCTGATTCGTGGGCCACAAAGGTGACAGAGGAGCCGGACCAGGAGCAGATGTGTGGCGTGTTTTGGTGAACCGAGTCATAAAAGAACCAAATGACATGGAATTGGGACAGAGATTAGTTCATTTTATCATTTAAAACTCAACATTTTGGAGTTTTCATTTCAAAATTAACTTTTTTTTTCTTTTTGTTGCCAACACAATCCTCATCTGCTGAGCGCTTTGAATGTTCAACCCAGTTCAACCGCTTTTCCCCATCAAAATCTGCTGGAATTGTCATGCTAACAAGTAGTATTTTTTAGATTTTGTGTTTAGCGTCACTGGGAGGTGTTATCCACAATCCCCCCTGCTGGCCTGTTTGTAGAGATCCTCACATGAGGCTGTCCTAGACTGGATTGAATTTTCCTCTTTTCTGAAGACTCGGCACAGTAGACCCGATCTTATCAGTGGTCTCGCTTTTGTGTGCTGCACGCCGCCCACGCCAGACCCAGCTGTGCGCGGACAGTCCACTAACCTGGTGTCTCCAGGGTAGGGACTGGAAGGCGTTTACCCTAAATTTAATGAGGTTTTGAGACCCCCAGTGCTCCCGGCGCTCGATACTCTGCGCTGTTAGAGCGGTGGCTAATGGAGCTCAGAGCCCCTGTGCTAAACATATATGGAGGCTTCCAGCTGCTGTCCACATGCTTAGGACAGATGGCCTGTGGGTGGAAAAAAGTCAACATTATTTTCCTCTAGAGAACACCCCCCACCCTCCCCTCTGTGGATAGAAGCTCCAAACTGTCCTGTCTCTGCATAATTAAAGTGCTCCATTTATTTATTTTTGCCCTGTCACAATCGAGGATCACGTCCCGGGAATGTGGCGCTCTGATTTGATGGAATCGATGGGCGCCGTAGCTGCAGTTTACAGGATGAAGCCCGTGACCTCGTCTGCAGCATCAGTCAGAGGTCGCATGTTGAGGGTAAACGAAATGCCCTGGACGCTCGCCAGTCGAGCATTAAGCCGCTCCGTCGATGGTCTGTTTCTCTGCAGGGATTTTTAGATCTGGTCCAGGATTTGAGGAGTTGGAGCCGTTAAAACAATCGGTCTTTATTCAAATTCCTCTGGAGTTGGTTTCACAGAAAATATTCAAGCAGTGTCTAAAGAAATGAGCCCAAATCATGACTCTTCCTCTACCATGCCTCCAAGGAGCTTTCCCGCCAGGGCTGCCACAAATGATTATTTCAATGGTCGACTAATTGCCGGTTATTTATTTAATAGTCAACAATCATGAACTGGATGTATAACGCACATCTTAACTATCACTAGCTTTAAACTACATGTGTCAAAGTCAAGGACTGGGGGGGCTTTATGAAAAAATAGCTAAACGTCAAAATATCCTAAAAAAAATTAAATTAGCCTAAACAACTAGCAAGCAGCTGAAATATTATCTACACTCCAAAATAGGCTAAAAAATCTTAGTAAATGTCAAAATCATCCAAAAACCTATCAGAATGCCAAATATTAAAACGTTAAAATCGTAACGTTCTAACATAATTACAAATATTAAAAACGCAGGAATATTATTCCAGAATAAATCAACTTAAACCTTGAATAACTTTCAATAATTTACTCTCCATAAAATATATTTTGTCAACATTATACAAGCTGTAAATGAGCACAAGATGTCATCAGGTCATTAATAACAATAAAAAAAATCTGGAGGACCGGATGGAATTGCACGGAGGGCCGGATCCGGCCCCCGGGCCTTGACTTTGACACCTGTGCCCTAAAGTGTTTACAATAAACAGTTAATGTTTATTTTACTTTGTTAAAAAAGTTTGTAAAAGTTCTGCCTCTCTACCAACATGGATAAGAAGCTTTTCTCTCCCTTTCTTGTGAGTCTGGGCACGACTTCCTTAAAAAAAAAATACTTTTTTTAAGCAACTTTTTCTTAATGTCCTCATGCATAAAACGGTACAGCTAAAAGCATTTTCTTTTTTATTCCCAGAAACTATTCAAAGAGGAAGCTGCATAACCCTCCACCCGGTTGGTTTTAAGACTGGTTTTTAATCACAGATTGACCACGACGTCGGTGCTTTATCTACAGGAAAAGTGGACTTTGGAGTCATTCGGTTCCACAGTGCATCATTCCTCCGTTTAGTTTCCAGCACTTTTATAAATAAATCCTGAATTCAAAACGTGATGAATGCATATTGTTGTGCTGGTGCTCCACTGAGTGACTCGTCAGATTCTATTTCATGTTTTTAAGGCCTCATCATGAATGCATGCACTCCTTCAGGGCAGGTTTTATCTGCAGCAGAAACGTGGATTTGTAGCCATCGAGATGACGGCACGTGTCTGTGTGTTCAAAACCTGTGTAGGTTGATGTAAGTGGGCCCTCGGTATAAAAGCCTCTCGACTCAGGTGGGCAGATTCAGTCCTTCGCAGTGTTGTGGGCGGAATGATTAGGCTATGAAGAACTGTGTTCTCTATCTGGATCCACCAGATAAACCCGATGATAACATACAAATACATTCTGCTGGACAGCATGACTCATCATTTTTATCCATCTAGATTTTCTTTTTTTTAAAAAGAATACAGGAATAATGTGATACCTGCACTGATATCATAATCAGAATTATTATATGGAGAGTTTAAGCATGTTTGGCAAATTTTTTTTATACATTTATTATCAATATTTTTGATCAATTGTAGACATTGACGCCTAGTTTATTTACATAATTAGGTCAATCTTTCTGCTACTTTAAATATTTAATATTTTGAATATTTTGAATAAACAGTCTTTTTTTGTCATTTTCCTAATAAATAAAAGTTTTCTTTAAAATTCCATAATCTACTTTTTGGGCTTATTTTCTGAACCACCGATAAAGTAGGTAAAGCATTAGAGTTTATGTTAACTGATTTCTTTTAGCATCAAAACTATTGACCACAGCAATTTTATATTGGTCATTTCCTCCACTTTCTTTGTTTTAGAAAGCTTCCTTCTTGTTGAACTCTGTTGGCTTTTAGAGCCTCAAACTGGAAATGTTTAACAGAAGTTATGAAATCCTCAAATGTATTCAGAGATAAAAGGAGTACCTGCCAGCGGCCTTAATACCAAACTGATTAAACATTATTCATCTTATCGGTTATCCCTTCTGTAAGCACACATTTATGGGTTTTGTTTGTTTTACTGTTAAAACGCTGTCGTAAAACGCAGGCAGAGCAATATAAACAAAGGTTTTAATGTTTACATAATGTGCATGTTGGACCCAACAAAAAGATGGACCTGTGTGTAAAACCCTCCATTTGTTGGATCTGTACGTGACTCAGATCTGCTCTTCAAAAGTATTTTCCATATGCAAAAAGGATCTGAAGAATTTTTAAACCAATGAATAAATTTAGGACCAGTCTCACTAAAGATGGATTTAAATAAAATAGGAAGGTATTCAAAATGGACAAGTGAAAATACAAATTGTTGCACTGATAAGGTCTCAAAATTGGAAATTTAAACTTTTCAAATATTAAACATGCAGAATTTTAGGTTGAGTAGTTTGATATTTTTGGCATAAAGGTGAATGGTATGTTCATGCTTATGTAATTTGTCTTTATTTAATTTAAAAAATAAAAGTTTAATTATTTGTCTTGAAAGCAGTTTGAGTTCATTTCAGTAAACTGGGGTGTCATCTGCATAGATATTTACTTTCCTAGTTTTTGATGTTTTACTTTGGTAGAAACATGTTGAAATTGGGAAAAACGGTGTATATTCAGACTGGACATATTTGGTTTGCTTAATGTGAACCAGATTTAGCTTTCCCCCGATAATTCAGAACAAAGTTTCAGTCTGAATATCCCCAAGCGGACTCTGAACTGCTCTCAGATCCTACTTTCGAGGTGGTCTCGGTTCGTTTCCAATTGGACTGAACTTTGGTTCACTCAGAGTTTCCGCAGTCTGACTACGATTTGCCCTTGGAACGGCACAACTGGACCAAAACGGCGACCGTAGCCAGTCATAACGTGATGTAAACGGGTTGGGAATGAAGCGACGAGTGAGCTGCAGACAAATGTAAAGTATTGATTATGAATGAGGAAATAAGTGCTCAAACTCCTTGTTATAAAGTTTCTTTTAACTCACTCATTTTAATACTTCAGCTAGCTTGTAGCTTGAGCCACCTTATAGTTCAACAACATAGCAACTCATTGAAATTTGGTCGGGTGAATGCAGGCTCATAACAACTTTTAATGTGATACACATTGCATCTCACAGTTTTCCCAACAATCTATATGTCAGACATTTATTAGCGTACTTTCAAACCTGACATCTCCTCAGTACTGTAGTCGCTAACATCCTCAGTTAACCCTTTAACACCATCACTGGTGGCACTTAAACACAAAATCTTAAACATGCTGTAACTTTTCAACCATTAATACGATAATTCCAGTGAATTATGTTGATCTTTTCAACAATGGAGAAAGTTGCAGTAAATCAGAGAACATAAACACTAGAGCTCTGGTGTTAAAGGGTTAAAGCACACACGGCACGTCTTCTTGCTAGTAGCAATATGCCTCCGCTGTACTAAAGTAACAAATAAGAATTGTTGTTTCTGTAGTTCAAATCTGGTAATTGAACTTTTAAGTTTTATAACGCAAACTTCAGGACTCGATCCAGACCAAATTAAGTGGTAAGTCCAATACAACCAAAGAGTTCAGCTTTGGGGTTGAACCGGCAAGTTAAATGATTAGCTCATGTTTGGTTCTCAATGGAGACAATTCAAAATAAATTAAACCATAAACCAAGCCAGATATTTAATTTTAGCAATCTAGAACATTGGTGTCGAGCTTTAGGTCACATGGGCCAGTGCTCAGTGTCCTACTTCTCAAGGCCTAGAGTTAATTTATGTATTAAATTATTTATGATTAAAGGAAATCAATGGGTTTTCCTCAGCCAGTGTTAAGACTGCAAGGGGAGTCTGGTTCTCTAAATTTGCTTTAAGAAAAGGTCTTGAGAATGATTTATTCCTAGTTTATTTTGAACTATGACACTGTTGGTCTACTGCCTGAGTTTTTGCAGAAAATGTCTTTCTCCCTTTTGGTTGCATATACTCCATATAATGACATCATGCATCAACGTTTATACATTTTGCTGCTTTCACTCCTCACTAGTGACTCGACACACTAAAAAATGAGCTGATATAGATTTTAAGGGTTTTGTGGATAAAAAATTTGATCACACTTCAAACATTTGGGGGGAGAACGGGTTTGTCGTAGTGTTTGGTTCATTTGCACAACTTATTCAATAAACCAACTTTCCAAAAAGTTCTGATGGGGATTGGAGTCGGCCCTTAATGGATGTTGTTGGCCTAGCCCCCCACAGCTGGACCCAGTGACCCGCCTGTTGGCTTGGATGCTCACATGGCCACCCTTGGGCTACTTTGAAGGCCAGCAAATTGATCTTGTTTCAAAGTGGGCTGGATGGTTTCTGTGCTGCCTTTGTGTTCCTGTGAAGGGCAGAAAGAGGCCAGTTATTTTTAGCAAAGACTACCAATATGTTTGGTCTTTAGATCAGCTAAATAACTCTACAAAAATGGACGATCGTGAAATCTTCCGGTTGTCTGCCTTACTTTGCTTTGTGCCTCCATGAAGACAAATATTAGCTTTCATTTCTGTTCCACATCTGCAT
Organism: Oryzias melastigma; assembly: GCF_002922805.2. Taxonomy (NCBI): domain Eukaryota; kingdom Metazoa; phylum Chordata; class Actinopteri; order Beloniformes; family Adrianichthyidae; genus Oryzias; species Oryzias melastigma. The sequence goes on along the minus strand of NC_050532.1, from coordinate 25,550,287 downwards.
CTTCTAGAGCCCAAAGAAGCAGAACAATCTTGTAGCATGAGGATCAGAATTAAACCAAACTTTCTTTTGGTTTCTTAGCTATAAAAAGATGTCTTGCTCTTCATTTCCCCCCATCCTGTCTGTGGTGGAGTAATTGTCCTCAACTAAATTGTTGGGTTTTTTCTTCTTAAATGTCCTCCAGCCAAAGACGGTTCACCTCTGTAATTATTTTATAAAATCTCGACTGGGAACAGATGTACTTTTGGCTGTAACGAGCTGCTGGGGTTCCTTCTCCGTTTGCATATCATGCAGCAAACGCAGAACAAGCATGTTTAAAGAGGCCGCGTAGTCGTTCTGCTCAGAGGATGTTTTGGTGCCTCTCTCAGCATGCTAATTTCCTGCTTTTCTAAGGATCATACGAACAGCTCGGGCCGGTGGTTTCCCCGCTGTGGAACACTAAATTGCTGTGTTGGAAAGTGAATTAAAGCTCTGGACCCCCTCGAAGTTTGACGTATGGACAGAGGAGCATCGGTGAGCGAAGGAGCAGAAGTCTCCGACAACCTCTGGTGCTTTGAATTAATTAGAGAGGAGTGGAAGCGCTGCCACTCTGAACTTCTAATTTAAATGGCTGCTTTGCTTCACCTGCACATCGACGAGACTCTTTGGGTAAACTGTTATTACGCTCTCTTCTCTTATTTGTTGCGTCCTTGTCCTGTGAGCTGCAACTTTCTTTGCTTCATAGCAAAGACGCACAAGTTGTGTCTTGCACCTCTGTGTCTTGCTACAGTCACCCCACCTTCCACCTAATCAGGGAAAAGTGGCTTCCTTGTCTGGCAGCTTCAAAGCCGGGCGGACTTCCTGAGGGTTCTGAAGGAACCGGGTCATGCTGAGATGAAAGGATAAAGCTGAAGCTCCTCACATGCATGCAAGGACTATTCTGAAATGTTCATATTGAACATGTTCGGTTTTCATTGCCATACCAGAAATATCTTGACTAGATTTATAGCATTTCCTGTAATAATGCTAGTGTGAACGCTGAATTCGGTTGCTGAAGATGGCAGAGCTGATGGCTGGAAATGCAGGATTGCTTGCCAAAATATTAGCTAAAAGCCAAATTAGCCAAAAGCTGGGAAATGTCTTAATTTTGCCAAAACGGCTAGCATAATGCTGAATACTAAATTAGCCTTAAAAAACTGGAAAAAGTAATTTTGATGAGCAGCTAGCATAATGCTAAAATATTAGCTAAACTCCAAATTTGCCTTAAGAACTTTAAACATTTAATTTTGAAAAATAGCTAGCATAATGCTAAAATGTTACCCAAACTTCAAATTTACCTAAAGTACTTTAAAGTCTACTTTTAGAAAAAATAGCTAGCATAATGCTATATACTAAATTAGCCTTAAAAAAAACCTAGAAAAAGTAATTTTGACAAGCAGCTAGCATAGCGCTAAATATTAGCTAAACTCCAAATATGTCTTAAGAACTTTAAACATTTAATTTTAGAAAAACAGTTCGCTTAATGCTATATTTGCTAAACTCAAAATTGGCCAAAAAAAGAAATGAGGAAAAAGTCTAATTTAAAAAAAAATAGCTAGCATAAGGCTAAAATATTAGCTGAACTCCGAATTTCCCTAAAGAACTTCATAAAAGTCATCATTTGGGGAAAAAAAACAGCTTTTGTTATGCTAAAATGTTAGCTAAACTCCAAATTAGCCAAAAAACTCTTGGGGGGGAAGTCAAAATTAGCCAAAAACACCTAGCGTGTTGCTAAAATAAAAGCTAATTCCAAATTACCCATAAACCCCTGTAGTTACTGTAAATTTAAGTTTGAATGGAGTCTCTTTGAAGCATCCATACAATTATGAATCAGCTCTTCATTACCAACCCTACAATCCATCCCAGACACTAAAACTCTAATAAAGCACCAGAGACTGCTGACTCTGCCCTTTTAAAGAACCCCACCCTTTTTCTGATTTTAGGTCCCAAACTGCGGTTGAATCCTTCTCCCCTGAGTCCCAGCAGGTTGAAGAACTGACGGTGCTATTTTCTGCTCCGTTACCTCATGCCAGTGTGGCTCTGCTGCCGTCCAAATTACAGCCAGCGGGCAGATGTGAAGGCAGGTGGCCAAGTGGTACTTACCGGCCGTGGCCTTATCCCGGACTAACCCCCACACGGCCACATCAGAGACTCCTACTCACTTTCTCATTATTTGAGAGGATATGTTGCATCTAAGAATATTATTACCTTTTCTATAATATTTTAAGTTTGATTTATGTGAAAGTCAGTTTGGTTTCAGAACATAAAACCATTTTTCCAGAATCCTCCTCTTGAGATTATCATTAGTGATATTATGTATAATTTCTTCTTGGTATGAGGACTTCCTGTTCTGACCAACTCCACCCTCCAAACCACCGAGCTGATAATTGGATGGTCATTGTGAGGAAGAGGTCAGACAACAGAACATCTGTTCTCCTGCTGCTCCTCCGCTCTGCCGTCCAAACCTCAACCCCTGCTGAACAAGAGGGGTTGGGGGGGTGGATGTTTGTTTACAATCACTAATAATTACAGAAGTTTAAATGCTTATTGACGTTATTTCGTTAGCCAACTCTTAGATCTAAGATAGATCTGTAGGATATGAGTATCTATATAGCTAAATAAACTACAAAACAGCTGGATATCAGTCTAAAACCTGCTTTGTCCCGATTCATTTCTTATGGAACCCCTAAAGGGACAAACTAAAAAAAATATATATGTTACCAACAGGTGTCAGATAGTAATGGTTTCACACCAGATAGTAAAGTAGTAAAAAAAATAAAAAAAAATAAATAAAAATTGAAGTGATTATTTATTTATTTATTTATTTATTTAAATTAAAGTAAAAAAAATTTTTTTTTTTTTTCTTGTTACTAACTGGTGTGCACCAGTTACAATCTGGAATAAAAGATCAAAAAATTGAAGTAAATTTTCTTCTGGTTACTAACTGGTGCACACCAGATAGTAACTTTAAAAAAAATCTAAAAATGGAAGAAAAGAAAAAAAAGAAAATTCAGGTTACTATATGGTGCGCACCAGATAGTAAAAAGTAGTAAAAAAAAATTTGTGAAAATTATTGTGTTTTTTTTTTTTTAAGTAAAACATTTTTTTTTTTGGTTACTAACTGGCCTGCACCAATTACAATCTGGGGGGGAAAAAAATCAAAAAATCGAAGTAAAAAATTTTCTTCTGGTTACTAAATGGTGCGCACCAATTAGCAACTTAAAACATTTCTAAAAATTCAAGAAAGAAAAAACCCCAAAACATTTCAGGTTACTAACTGGTGTGCACCAGATAGTAAAAGTAGTAAAAAACGGTTCTAATAATTTAACTAGGGAAAAAAAAAAAAAAAACTGGTTATTAACTTGTGCGCGCCAGATGGTAACATTGTGTTTTTTCTTCATTTGTTTTGTGTTATTTTAACGTCTCTGTAGGGGCTTCATGATTTCTCTCTTTCTTAGTGTTTTTTTAGGGTTTGGACAAATTGAATTTATTTTAAAAGCAAATGTCAAATTCTGTCAGCTTAATATTTGTTGCTCACTTATAAATAAGTACAGTGAGTGCCTTTAAAATGTTTTTTTTTTTCCTTTTAGTTTTGTTAAAATGTTTGTTCTTTGGGATTTAGGTGTTTATAAGTATCTAGAGTTCAGCATGGAAAGTTCTGAAGGATGGGTTCTGGTCCAGAGTGTGTAATGGTGCAGAACCCAAAGCTCAGTCTTCCTGTCTGAGCTCTTACTTTTCGCTCCGTGTTTCTGAAAAGTCCGACTCTTTCCACTTCTGTCATGACTTCTCAGTAACAGTCGGGTATTTTAGAAAGCACAAAAATCCTTCAACGTGTGATTATGTGCTTCAAGTTCACATTTTCCAATACAGAAATGATTCTTGTAGAATATATTTTTCCCCAGTGGACTTCACTGTAAAGTGAGCTCCTCTCAGACAGACTGAATTCAAACTGAGTCGGAGCCAATGATGCACTTAAACTTGGCATCAAAATCCCTTTATTCCTATGGTGAGAAAAATCTCCAAGAACTAAAAAAAAAAAGTTCTTCCAGCTCTCATTGTGAGCATTATTTGAACTTGTAGAACCTTGATTGATGGTATTACACAGACCTTTGGGCTTTGAGTGCTCCTGCACTGCAGGAAAGACTCAATCCACTCTGTTTTGATGCATTCCTTTAAAATTACCTAAAGCTATATTTATCCTCCACGCCATGTGAAATGGAGCAGACTGGTCTCGACTTGATGGTAAAAGACGCAGAAGGACTGTTGGGTTTTAGATCTGCAGAACTTTGAGTTGATAATGATGACGGTCACAGATGTGATGGGATCTGGATTAGTCTTAAAGGGAAATTATTTCTTAATTTGTTTTTTTTTTGTTTGTTTGTTTTTCTTCTATAACGTGCAGCTAATTGGGGTGAAACCACTTCCCATCAGTCACTGTCCATTACCGGTTTTATGCTAAATGAAGACACATGTCCACTAGTGCTTCCACAAACAATTATTTCAAAAGTCGATTAATCACAGATTCTTTTTTCCGACTAGCCAACTAATCGAGTTATGCATAAAGTGGATGTAAAACACACATCTTAACCATCATTAGCTTTAAACTGACTAAAACTTTATATTGTTTTAATGCTGTAAGCTGAACTTGGCAGCTGAAGATGCTAGTGACAATAGCTGAAGCTAATGGCTGAAAACGCTGAAGCTGATAGTCAGCTAAAATATTAGTTAAATGCCAAATTAGCCTAAAAAATAAAAAAAAAGGCTAAGTTAGCCAAAACAGCTAGAAATAAACTCCAAAATAGCCCCCAAAAAACAAAAAGAAAACTAAATTAGCCATAACTGCTAGCATGTAGCTAAGATATTAGCTAAACTTAAAAAAAAAACCTTAATAAATCACCAAATAGTCCAAAAAACTCGCAGAATGCCTTTATAACTTTCAACTTTACGACACTTTGACTCCATATAATATAAAGTATTAAATTATTTGTCAACTTTTTTTAATAGATTAGTCGACTGATTGTGGCAGCCCTACTGTCCAGACATGTGTAAATGTTGGCTGCTTGTAAAATGACTTTTTGAAAGAATTGTAATATTAGTTTACAGTTCCAAAGCTCAAGATTGTTGCTCTTTTACCCATAGATCGGTCTTCAAGGCTCCAGTAATGATTCTCCTTGAAGAACTGAGAAAAATAATAATGACCTTATCATCTTAGTTCTGTGGTTATTTATTCTTTGTAGTATAAAATATAGATATTTAGAGACTTGACAAAAACTCATCATAGCTTCTCAATGTGATTCTTCAATACAAATGGAGAAAACTGTCAAAGTTTAGAGGTTTTTGTTTTTTTGTTTTTTTTTTGTTGGTTTTTCTTGAGTCTGAATCTGTTTTGGCTCACATACCGGTGACGTTTCCTGGTCATCAGATGATTCTCTAATTTTTTTCTGGTCTTGAAGTTCAGTCATGGCATCTTCATTCTTGAATGTTTCACCACTCGAATGAGTGTAGAAATGTTTCAAGAAGTCCAGATGAAGCTGCTTCAAGACGACTATTGTGGAGATAAGAGAACCTTCACTGACATGAATTGTTTTGGAAAATGTTATCAGTATTGTGGTTGTGGATCAGAAACCACAGGGTCTCACTCATACTGCCTGATGTTGAAGTCCATAAATGTCTGTTAGGTTGACTCTTCTCAAAAATAATCTTTGTTTGTTGTTCTGGCATTTTTCTAATGATGGAGGAGATACATAAAGAAACTTAGACTTAAAATTGCATTTTTGAGTATTTCTTAATTCAAATCGTTGTGAATTAGGAGCAGAAGCAAAAAATCCAATTGCAAAAATATCCTATTTGTGATGTAGAGGATACAGTGGGCGGGGCCACAAGCTCCATTTTCCGTTCCATTCTGATGCATCCACTTGTAGATGATTTGATCCATGTATGACTTTGTTTTCCTCGTCTGAGATATAGACGTATATTATTTCACTGGGCAAAACAAGGTGTTGACGTCACCCTTTGAAAAAGCTTTACCTCCAGCCCTCATGAAATCAGGCCAAAGCCGCACAGTCTTCCTGATCGTCTGTCGCCATTTTGAAACCAGACTGCAGCGATTGGTCTGTGTTGGTCTGATTCAAGTTTTTAGAGTAACTGCTGTCGCCAATCACGAGTGAGCTTTTCTGATGGCCACACCCCTTCAACTGATAACTGCTCGGGAAAGCTGTCAATCAAATGTCCAAGGTGGGTCCAGCACCGCATGGTTTTACCGATGGAAACGGGGTACTGCAGTTGAATTTTGTGATTGGTCAACTTGTGGAAGTCCCAGTAGCTCCAGTATATATATCATTGGTCAGTTTATAACTTGAATAACTTGCGATAAAGAAAAATTCTTTAAAAAAAAAATAGGATTGATGAGGGCTTTGACGTTTCTTTCTATTAGGATTCATAGATTAGGTTGTTCAATAAAAAATGTGAATTCCTAAAAATCTCATAAGGTTTTGACAGTCTCTACTTTGCGCCTCAAGGCTGAGAATTGAAACTGCTGAGGTGCTTCTGGAAGCGTCGACCTTGTCATTGTGATCTGGCCCCTCCCACCCGCCACGCCCTTCTCCCAGATCATCAGAAGGGATCGTCTGCTGAAGAACAAATGAATATTGTTCTGCTATTCAGTGGGAGTGAATAGACAGTAATGAGTCCCACTTTTCCAGAGTATTACTGGATCGCCTGACAATAGGCTTTGTTTTGTCAGATGCTCCACGGTTTTTGGAGACCGCTGCTTAATTGTTGACGGGGAAAGACAAATGTTTGCACTCTGCAAAGGACAACAAGAACAACAGAACATTTGCTTTTATAAAACACAGAATTAGTCAAGTGTTTGTTATGTGAAGCTGTTTTTAGACTTTAGGGATCGTTCCAGGGAAGCCTCGTGCTTTTGATTAAAGCAAAAGTCTGCTTTGAAAAACGTACAAAATTAAGGTAAATATTGCTTAAAAATAATAAATTATCTGTAAACAGAACAAGAACATTTCACTTGTCGAGACTTTTTAAAACAAGTAAAAACATCTAACCTCATAGGAAGAACAAATATCTTAAAATAATTATCTTTTACTAATATCGAGCCCATTTTGACTCATAAAAAAATAATTTCTAAGATTAATTTTCTCAAAATGGTTATTTAAGATTTTACTAGTAAGGTTATCTTGACATTATGCTAACCACTAGAGATCTGTTTCTTGAAACCAGACAAATATACTAAAAATAAAAGTGTTTTTTTTATTCTTTGAAAAGAATACTGAACTGATGGTACTATTCTTTTCTCAATGTGCTTGATAATTTACTTGAAATTCTTGAATTAAGGCAAAACTTAAATGTCACAGATTTGAATAAAGATAATGTTACTATTGAGATTCTACTTTCAAGGTTTTTTTTTTTTTTTTACTCCTAATAGGTAATAAAACCTTAGTAACAAGCCATAACATCTTATTGACGTAACGAAGTACCAAAACTCTCAAAATAAGGGAAATTATCTGACATAAGATGTACTAAGTGAGAACAACTATGTTTTAGGATGGTTCATCTCTCTTAGATTTCACGTTTGCGGTGTACCTGTCTAACCCCCCCCCAGGTAAATGTGTTTGTAGCGTGAAACGCTGACGTGACCCGTCTCTTGTCTTCCAGCTATGCTTTGGCAGACGAGGCCTACCGCTCTCTTCGGGACCAGGACAAGGACCAGTGCATCCTCATCACAGGGGAGAGCGGCGCTGGGAAAACGGGTGAGATGAGGGGGGGCGGGTTATCTTGAAATCTGATCGAGTGACGGCCTCAGGCCGCTCATTAGTCATCAGGCTTTTCTTTTTCTCTCTCTGAAGTGCGAATAGAGGCTAAAACCGCCGTCTGTGCCGTTTTTAAAGTGAGACTAATCAGATTTGAGCAGAAAAGTTTCCACGGGGAGGGGAAGGGGGGGCGGTCTTTCATTGTCTTGCAGAATGTCTTCAATGATGAGGTTTTTTTTTTCTGAGTCTAAACTGAAGATGACGGCGCTGAGGGCAGAATAAAGCGGCGCTGCAGATTTGGATCTACCAGATGGGGGAAGTTTTTAGCTCGTGTTTGCACACGAAACATGGGGGTAGACTCATCACAACACTGAAAAGGACACTTTCAGACCTCCCTCTGTTCAGAAACGAGCAGCATTTCCTGCTGCCCCACACAGAAGCTGTAATATTGAGCTGGGAATGCGTGAGCTGCAGGAATGCGGTTGTAACGGACTCGTGTCGTATCTTCCTCCACCGTGCAAACACATTTTCATACCAGGAATATTGAAAAATACCTTTCATTCATTGTTTGTTCCTGCTGTTTTCATTTCCTCTCCTCTGGTTTAGACTTCTGTGCTGGTTTACCTCATCCTTTAACTGGTGGTCGGTTTAAAAATAACCTTTTAATGAATGTATTAAAGGGTAACCAAACACTAAATCAACGTTTTTGGCAGCTGACCTCTAGTTTAAAGAACTGTCTGTTGGTTGTTGCCAAATTTATGACATTAAAATAAACTTTAGTTAATGAAAATAAAGTCAAAAACAGTCTGTGTGCTGCCCCCTACAGATGGAAACGGGGTACTGCAGTTGAATTTTGTGATTGGTCAACTTGTGGAAATCCCAGAAGCTCCAGTATATAAGCCCCGCCCATCTTTGATTCTGTAACAGTCGGTCGTTAGCATTAGCATGGGTCACAGTCAGGCGTTCTGCCTTAAGTTGTCAAGTCTACTGGATTGAACAACTTTCAAGTGGACTTGGAAGTTGGAGCACAGAGGTTGAGTGCAGTTAGCATTATATCCATCAAACTCTGACCTGGTGATGAATTTGTAATGACTTTTACTTGGGAACATGGCTCATATTAAAGCTTAGAAAATGATTGATGTCGTGGTATATTTTAATTTTTATTATCTCTAAAAACTAAGCTGTAATGTAAGAACTGCTCCTTCTAGTGTCAAATGAACAGATTTAACCTTCGTGCCAGGATCTATAGAACTGAGCTTGTAAATGTAATATTCATCAGTGGTCTTCAGCCAGAGGCTCAAAACAAAGCTCTGGACCATGAGCGCCAGCCTCGGGTGAAGGGGGGAGGTGGAAAATCCTCAACCTCCTCAGAAAGTTCTGTGGAGAAACTTGTCACTTCACCTGGTACCACACTCCATAACTCTTCTTGTTTTGTTTTTAATTGAACATAACAATGACGAACCCCTCTCCATATTGAAGACCCAGCGTACGCTAAATAAAGCTAGCCTAACTGTCAATCGTCGATCCAAGCCACACCTCCGCCACTCAGTCCAGCTGCACTAGCCCCGCCCCCTTTTTTTTTTTTTTTGGAATGGAGTCGGATTCCAACTCCCCTGTTTGGTTACCCTTTAAGGCTTTTTCACGTGTGTGAGGATCGTGTTTCAGGGTCACGAATCAAAGTTGATAGACGACAGAATTCATTTTCAGCAAATCTCCAGCTGTTCGTTTAAATCCTAAGAGATCCATTTTCAGATCGCTGTTCGCCCCGGAGATTTTTGGAGGAATAAGGTCACTACAACGTTCTGCATCGATGTGGGTCGATTCTGCATCACATGATGCCTTATTGTAAAGAGAGACGCGCCTTTTTCTAGTCTGCAGGGATTTTATTTTTTAGATTCTCAGAGATTAAGAAATCGGGGTTAAACTGAGCTTCCTGGTACCCAGATAAGCCACATCATTTCTGGGTCAGTGAGGTGATTCTGATGCCAGCAGACGTTCTGGGAGGGATTTTCTAAACTGGGCAACTTTGATTTTTTTGACTTTGCTGCGTTGCCAGATCTGATGTGAGCTTTTTTTAGTTCCCTTCCTAGCTCAACCACCTTTTTCTCTCTTCTGGTTTTAAATGAGACGTTGGCCGTCGTTTCATCATCCTCTCATCATGAGCCGGGCCTCCTGATGGGTATCGGGGGAGGTTGATGTAATGGGGGTTTTGTGGGGACTTCTGCTGCTGGGTGTCTTGCATTTGTTCCTCTCTGCTGGCGAAGGCGTTGACTTCATGTCTGCGTTTCAGAGGCCAGCAAGCTGGTGATGTCATACGTGGCGGCGGTGTGTGGGAAGGGCCAGGAGGTGAACAAGGTCAAGGAGCAGCTGCTGCAGTCCAACCCCGTGCTGGAGGGTGAGTCCACACTCAGACCTGCAGAGAAACGCTTCCAGTGATGGAAAAATAGTGTCAGGTAAGATTAGCTGTTATTGCAATAAAAGTTTCTTTTTTCCTCCTGGAAAACTGGCTCTGCGGGACGCCCGCCGCTGTATGGAAGTGTACAAACGCACTAGTGCAGGCGGCGGACAGGAAATGCTCGCGAGCGATGAAGCTGCACATCTGTAAGAGTTTAGCTCCTGCCCGTCTAATTGCCCCAGCAGCAAACGGGGAGCCGTTCCCAGCGCCGACCTGCAACTCCTTTTGGTTTCTTTCAGCGTCAGCCGTCCATGTTCTCTGGATTATTTTACCTGCAGCCCACACCGACGGTTATGACCAGTCATCAATGTAGAGCTGCAGTTTAGAACGGTCTAGAAGTGGAATGTTCTGATTACAGAACTCTTGTTTGGACATCTTGAAGCACTTCCTCGTCCTGAAACCTCGTCTGCTTTTGGCTTTTATCCTCTCAATTCTATGGATTCATCAGAACCAGTGCAGGCTGTGGCGAAGAAACAACGTCACAACTGGTTAAAAGTTCAGGAAACTGTTTGTACTTTTCCCTCCCATTCATTCTTCTATAATCTGTGGAGCATTAATGATCCAAATCGACAAAAATATTACATAAAATGTTTTAAAGTTTAACAGTAATTGGTCACTTAAAAGTGGAATGGAGATAATTGACTTTTCTTATCGATTGGAAAGTTGACTTCAGGTTCTCCAGCCACACCCAGACGTGGTTCGTTTAGACCTGGAACTGCAGAAATCTGGCAAAATCAAGCAGCTGGATGATGCCAGACGAGAACTGAGGATGAAGAACGGATAATGGTCTGTTTCAGAATAAAAGGCTTTTATAACTCAGCAGCTGTAAGAGAAGAGCCTTCATACAAAAGTCCTGAACTAGGGAGACCCACTCTGGTGAAAATGGTGTTTTTAGCATGTTCTTTTGCCATTATTCTCATCATGTTTGAAGAGTTTTAAGCTTAAAAAAAATTGTATTTTTGAGCATTTCTGTATTCGTATTGGGAATCAGGAGCAGACGGAGAAAAAATCGTATTTGTGACGTAGAACCCACAATTGAAGGCGAAGGGGGGCGGGGTTGCTCCTGTCCAATGATCCCGCCCACAACTCTGAGGGAAATTTCTTATGAACTCCTCCCACTCTGCAGAAACTGTCCTAGAAGTTTGGATTTTGACTAAAAATGTGCATCATCCTTAAAAGACCACTGGGAACTCTAGAAAATAGATCAAAATTAATTCAGTTTTCTACAAAAAATCCTGAAGGAGAATTTCCTCCATCAGTTAATCGGCTTTAAACCATCCCTGTATCAGAAAATGAACACAGACTTCAATTCAAACCTCAATTAATTTAAAAGTTTTTAGTTGTTTGACTTTCCAGCTGTGATGTAACAAAGTGTTTTTAAAGGATTTTAGTAGCATTTTTATTCATATTTCTTCATGTTTTTGTTTCTTTTTAGCTTTTGGAAATGCCAAAACGGTACGAAATGACAACTCTTCAAGATTTGTAAGTATCTGAAGCTGCTTCTCCTCTTCAGCTTTTCGTTCGGTTGACCTTGATCTGTTATTGACTCTCTTCTGTGGAGACGCTCAGCTGCTGGTCGTAGCGGAGCTCTCCAGCTGATTTACATGTAAACACGTTAGACGGTCACAATGACTTCGGCTCCTCTTGAGCTTCACAAACCTGTATTTCAGGTAGCTGCTTTCCATTGTCCTTTTGTTGTGCCACTTTATGTGTAATTAAGTTATTTTTATGCGTCATTCTGTCACTCCTGTTTCTCTGCTGCATAACTAAATGCCTCCTATAAAGACCATTGGTCCCTTCTATAGTTTTTTCTTCTAAATGTTAATTTTTTGGTCATAAAAGTCCAAAATTAAACTAAATAAGGAAGTGGACTGACTCTACTGCTCATATTTATCACAGAAATGGCATCTTTAAGATGATTCAGCGCCTCTTCCTCATATATAAACAGGAAGCCAGACGAGTTATTTCCATGAGGGGGGGTTAGTTCTGCCTTTTTGTTTGTCCCAGAGGGATTCACCGCACTCCCAGCTTTTTGTAGTTTACTCCCGATATGACGGCATGAAATGAAGCCGACTGCTGCAGCACAAAGAGCTGTTTAGCAGCAAATTACAGCAAACAAAAAGTTCAATTCAGCAGAAACTCTGCTTTGGTTCGCTCCGGTCTCACGGCACATGAGCTTTCTGTCCAAAAAGTTACCGTTATTTTTTTTGATCTGCTTTCAGACCAGAGCTGGAACCCAAATTCATTTACATTAAGAAGTGTTCTAGCGGCTTTTTCCCTGCATAATGTTCAGAACCTCAGCAGAACCTGGTTTATCTGACCTCAACCTGAACTCCGATCATGAAGGTCTTCAGTTGAGGAGGAGGATGCTGAGGATGCATTCAAGGACCTGAATATTACTGCAAGAAGACTTTTCTACTTTCTGCAGAAATCCCAGTTTATTAATAAGTGCGCAATTCAACTCCGTTTTTAGGCATTTTTAGGGATTATTAAACAAAAAAAAAACTTTTTACCCAACATTAACTGTGTTACCTCCAGGAACCTCCCCAAAGGTTTCGGATGGTGTCATAAACGGATCTTTCTTATCCTTCCTACAGGGAAAGTACATGGACATCGAGTTTGATTTTAAAGGAGATCCACTGGGTGGAGTCATCAGCAACTGTGAGTTACGCTACTACGAAAATAAACTTTTAATGTCAAATATCTGCTCATCTTTAGTGAATGAGTGGCTGATGCTGTTGCACGTTTTTTGTGGAGTAGATGGAAACTCTGTTTTACAAATGTAGCGAGTGAAGTAGGGGTGTAACGGATCACAAGTTACTGTTCAGATCAGTAAAGTTTTCAAACTGAAATTTCATATCTGAAAATGAGTGTTTATAGAGGGAAAAAAAGATTTGAAATTAAAAGTTTGAGTTTTTAAACCTAAAAACCAGAGCATTGGAAGCTGAAAATGATCGTTTATTTTAGAACAGGAAAAAGTTTTGGACATTTAAAATATGTTTTTGTTGCCAAACACATTTTTTTTTTCTCAAAATGTTTTATTTTGGTTTCTAATATTTATGGCCCCCATTCGGCTCCACACTGCTGGAAAACTGCATCATTAAAAGACCAATTGGAATCCTTTGAGAATCGATCCAAAGCTGATCGGAGTGAGTTAATGTGAACATTAACAGGTTTATGTCAGAAGTAGACAAAAAACGTGAAACTTAAGGCTGAGATGTTGGTGTTTCTCCACATCAGACGTCATCATTACAATAGAAGATCCCCTTTGAGCTCCGCATACCCACAGATGATGAGTTCTTTGATTTTTCAGGTCAAAGCTGCAGAAACTCTTCCTACTGAGACTTTGTGTCTTTTTCAGATCTGCTGGAGAAGTCTCGAGTGGTCAAACAGCCCAGAGGAGAGAGGAACTTCCATATCTTCTACCAGCTCCTGTCTGGAGCTTCTGATGAGACGCTCAGTGAGTAGCAGAGACCATGAGGGATAGAAATGATTTACCCAATCCAACATTTGGTAGTCTGGTTTGCCACTTCCTGTTTCTTTGCTCATCTCTACAACAATGGATCAAATGTAAAACTGCTGTTGGGTGAAGCCGGATTCAGGATTTCTGCTTCGCCTGAAGTGTGTTGAAAGAGCTGAACCATTGTGCCAGTGGTTGTCTAACAGCATTGTGGGTAAAGTGGTCCTCAGTGGAGCTGCAGCTGCAGGAACACATGGCTGAAGCATTAATGACTCCGTCTTCCTGCGGGGAACAAAGACTGGCAATGAAACCTGTTCCTCCGTTTGCTTTTCTGCAGACTGAAGGCATTGTTTAACGTCCTGAACGCAGACGGACAATGAAATGGTCATCGGGGTGCACACATCAAAGGTGTCGTGCTGAGCTTTACTTAACGCAGCCTCTAATGCATGAGTCGAAGTCGAGGCCCGGGGGCCGGATCCGGCCCTCCAAATCATTTAATTTTATTATTATTAATGGCCCGATGTTATCTTGAGCTCATTTCTAACTTGTATAATTTTGACAAAATATATTTTTATGGAGAGTAAAATATTGAAAATTATTTAAGTTGATTTATTCTGGAATAACTTTCCTGCCTCTAAATTAGTCATATTTATGTTAAAAAGTTAGTTTTAAAGTTTTAAAAATTGGCATTTTGCTAGCTTTATGGACTATTTTGGCATTTACTAAGATTTATTTAGGCTATTTTGGAGTTTAGCTAATACTTCAGCTACATGCTAGTCGTTTCAGCCAATAGAGGCATTTTTTTTTTAATTTATTTTATTTTTTTATAGTTGGGCTATTTACACGCAAGCTGTTTTGTTAATTTAGGCCTTTTTCTGTTTTTTTTTTTTTTTAAGGCTGTTTTTGAGTTTAGCTAATATTTTAGATGCATACTAGCTGTTTTGGCCAATCTAGGCTTTTTCTCAGTTTTTTCTGCTATTTTGAAGATTAGCATGTTTTTTTCAGATGCATGCTAGCTGTTTTGGCTAATTTAAGTTTTTTGTTGGTTTGTTTTTTAGGCCAATTTGGCATTTACTAATATTTTAGCTGGTCATCAATTTCAGCGTTTTCAGCTATCAGCATCATCAGCAGCCACATTCAGCTTGCAGCATTCACACTATCATTATCACAGGTATTACTATATATCTAGTTTGTAAATATGTTGAAAAGTTATGGTTTTAAAAATGTAGATTTAGTGTGTTCAAGTTCGCCCCGTGACCCAAGACGTGTTTTGGATTTTGGCCCCTGTGTGATCGAGTTTGACACCCCCGCTCTAATGAAACCCGACACGTGCAGCCACTGGAGGAACAGATTGCTTTGTTGCTTGACGTTTGCAATTTGAGCTTCCACAAAAGTTCCTGTTTGCTCCTGAAATGGTTTGGTGGCTGCTCTTTGTTGGGGTTATTGTCATGCGCTGATATTTCTGAAGCACAATCGGTGCATGTGTTTTGTGAACGGTAATTCAATAGGCAGGTGTGGAGCTTGTATTTATTGGAAATGAGTTTTGGGCGTGTTTGCTAAGCAAACTAATGAAATTAGTCACCGTGTGTGTCTACAGAGAAGCTGAAGCTGGACCGGGACTTCAGCAAATACAACTACCTGAGCCTGGACTCCGCCTCCGTCAGTGGCGTGGACGACGCAGCCAACTTCAGGACCGTCAGAGTGAGTTCTGGAGCCCACACGTGGAGTTTAAACGCTCAGCCTCTCCTGCCGTTGCATCACCTTAATGACTCGTGTACAAAGAGCAGTTTTGATCCACACTTTCTTTTTTGGAAAAACCCTCAGCGAGGTTCCCACCCAACTATTATGAAAGCGGCTGAACTCTGAACTCTTCAATGTGAGCGCCTGAACACAGGAAAATTCCACACATGAGCTCTTAGCCGAGGTTCTGTGGGGGAAATCCATTGGAGGAAAGGCCAGCTGCTTCCTTGTTTTCATACGTTTGTGTATGAATGTGCAGCGTCCTGTAAGATGAGGACACTTAAGATATTCTGCTACAGCTGTGTGAGCCGGTTTGTTCTGTTCAGAGCTTCTGTGGTCGATTTCCTGCTTCTGGTTGGCTCAAACGGACAGGCAGAGGAACAGGAAATCCAAATGATTATTTAAATTTGAAGTATAAAAGTGGAGATTTAGATCCTTAATAATGAAAACTATTGAGTTCTTAGTAAAGTCGACTGACTTTAGTGCCATAAAAGGGCCTGAAACTGTTAATATTTGCATAATTCATGATTTTTTTTTGTTTGTGTTTACGACTCTCACGCAGAATGCCATGCAAATCGTGGGTTTCATGGAGGACGAGGTGCAGTCGGTGCTGCAGCTGGTGGCCGCCGTGCTGAAACTCGGCAACATCGAGTTCAAGCCCGAGTCCCGCTCCAACGGCCTCGACGAGAGCCGCGTCAAAGACAAGAACGGTGACTGGTCTCTTAACGCAAACCCCGCCCATCTCCTGCAATGATTGAGCCCATCATGTGATCGGCATTGTTATTTATTACGCTTCTGTGTTCCCAGTCATGTATTCGTGCATGGAGTCATTACCCCACAGCTGTCTTATAGGCAAATATTTATTTCCATATTTCCGTTTTTGACATCACCTATAATCAAAGGTGTCAGACTCCAGGCCTGCCCTACCTGCTGCTGTCGATCACCAGGATCAGGTGTGTTTGGAGTTTGAGATCCGTACCAAATCAGCGTTCCCTTATTTATTGCTGGGTTACGTTCTAAAAATAACCTGCGATAGGTGAAATCCCCAAAGAGGATTTTTACAGCACATTTCTCTGAAAGCAACAAAACTCCAAAAGGTGATCAGTGATAAAGCAACAGACCTCTGTTCTCTAGTAAGGAGGAACTAGAATTTTAGCCCACACTTGAGGAGTCTTTCTAACGTTGATTGTCTTGTCAGATTTGAAGGAGATGTGCGAGCTGCTGGGAATCGAACAGTCGGTGCTGGAGAGAGCCTTCAGCTACCGGACGGTGGAGGCCAAGTCGGAGAAAGTGTCCACCACCCTAAATGTGGCCCAGGTCAGGAGTTTGGACTCACCACAACACAGTTTCTGACTTTAAATTCAGATCGCTGACTTTGGGTCGTTCTACATAGAAACATCTCAATTATTTATGAGCGGAAATCCTGCTGGGTCCTAATGTGGATTTAAAACGGGTCACTGCAGACCCACAGACAAAACCAGACTCTCTCAGACCCACTCGGATGAAAATGGTGTTTTGTTTTGCTTTTTTGACATGTTCTTGGCGCTCTTCTCTCATGAAGGAGAACATATATAAGGAAAATAAGATTAAAATTGCATTTCTGAGTGAAATCATGATTGTGAATTAGGAGAAGATGAAAAAAATATTTTGACAAAGATCATATTTGTGATGTAGAAAATAAGCTGGACAGGTCACAAGTTCCCTGCTCTGCTCTATTCTGATACAAGACCAGCAATGTTAGGTTGGGGGTGTGAGGGGCTGTAAGCTAGCAGGGGAGTGTGCAAACTGCATAGACCACATGTCAAAGTCGAGGCCCGGGGGCCGGATACGGCCCTCCAGATCATTTTATTTTGTTGTTAATGGCCCAATGTTATCTTACACTCATTTCTAACTTGTATAATTTTGAGAAAATGTCATTTTATGGAGAGTAAAATGTTGAAAGTTATTTAAGGTTTAAGTTGATTTATTCTGGAATAATATTCCTGCCTTTTTATTATTCATATTTATGTTAAGAAGTTAGTTTTAAAATTTTCATTCTGCTAGCTTTTGGACTATTTTGACATTTACTAAGTTTTTTTTTTTAGGCTATTTTGGAGTTTAGTTAATATTTCAGCTACATTCTAGCTGTTTTCGCTAATTTAAACTTTTTTTTTTAAAAGGCTGTTTTGGCTTAATTTAGGTTATCTGGGCTGTTTTGAAGTTTAGTAATTTTTTTCAGATACCTGCTAGCTGTTTTGTCTTAAGTTTTTTTGTTAGTTTGTTTTTTAGGCAAATTTGGCTTTTACTAATATTTTAGCTGGTCATCAACTTCAGCGTTTTCAGCCGTTGGCTTCAACGATTTAAATGTTCAATTTCAGCGTTTTCAGCTATCAGCACTCGCATCGTCAGACTCCACATTCAGCTTACAGCATTCACACTAGTATTATCGTAGGTAATGCTTTATATCTAGTTCATAATTATTTTTAAAAGTTATGGTTTTAAAGTTTTAAAAATGTAGTTTTAGTGGGTTCAATAAAGCTTTATCCTGTTTGGCCTGCAAGCTAAGGTGTATTTTGGAGTTGGCTAATATTTCAGCTACATGATAGCTATTTAGGCTTTTTTTAAGGCTGTTTTGGAGTTTTGCCATTTTTTTTCCAGCTACTTGAAACCTAAGTCTTATTTTATTGTTTTTTATTAGAGTTTTAGGCGAATTTGGCATTTAGCTAATATTTTAGATGACTCCATGTTTTCTGCTATCAGCGTCAGTGTTAACAGTTATCAATTTCAGCATAAAAACAGCAAAATGAACAAAAGACCACTTTGAAAATTGATTAAAAAACAAAATTCAATAAAATGATTTTTAAGCAAATATCATAGCTTTCTATAAACTCATTAACTTTCCAACTAACTTCTGATGAAAATCTTTTTCAGGCCTACTACGCCCGAGACGCCCTCGCCAAAAACCTCTACAGTCGCCTTTTCAGTTGGCTGGTCACCAGGATCAATGAAAGCATCAAAGTAGGACCTTTTCTTTGGAGTCTTCTTTCATTTCTCTGCTTTTGTCTCCATAACTTTGACATTAATAACATTTCCTCTTCCTCTTAGGCACAAGCGAAGACTCGCCACAAGGTGATGGGGGTTCTGGACATCTACGGCTTTGAGATCTTCGAGGTAGGTGACGGATCAAACCGGCTCTCCGCTGTGGAGAATCTGAGCGTCCAAACGTCACTTTGGCCTCGGCTCGTGTGCTCAGTCACCTGAGTGGAGCTTCACAGTAAAAACCCAGCGCTGATAAGACCTCTGAGATCAGATTAGTTCAGCTCGGTTGCTCCCAGGGTGACGTGGTTTCTGCGGTGAGAAAATAACCCCGATGCGCGGCGCTCCGAGCACGGGAAGCTCCAAACATTGCGCTGGAGGAACCCATTCCCAGCCTCACTGCTTGATGCCTCCAGTTTGCATATGTTCATGTGTCTTTCACATCGTCTTCATTCCACTCACTCTCAAGTCCTTCCTCTCCTCTCACTGTGTTGTCTGGATCCCCAGGAAGGAGTAAGTAACACCTGCTTCTGTTTGCTGTGCCGACACGCATGCTGTGATCCTTTCAGGCTTAATTCAGCTCCTCGTTAAACACCGCTCCGGGCTCCCGGTGTGCAGCGCAGCCGCGCGGCCAGAGAAACCTTTGCATCACTTGATTAACTGCGCAAACAGAAGGTTAACCGGTAAATTGGCACATCTGGCTTTGAGAAAATGCATTCTTCTGGTCCAGTGTTGGGCTGTTTATATTTCAGCAGTTGGGAAAAGCTTTCTGATCAAAACTAGAGAAGATTTTGGTTTCAGTCCAAACCAGTCAGGTAAAAACATGGTTGTTCCGTCAGGCGCTTCGTCAAAAGATCCAGTTTCCAGATGTAAGAACTGAGTTAAAGACCCACTCCGATAAATATGGTGTTCTGGTAGAATTTTTCTGTTGATGGAGGACATCTACAAAGAAAATGAAACTACATTTCTGAGTATTTCTCATTCAAATCTCGTGAATCAGGAGTAGACCAAAAAAAATCCACTTGAAGAAGATCGAATTTGTGTCATAGAAAATACACTGGGCGGGGCCACAAGCTTCCTGCTCCACTCCATTCTGATTCATCCACTTACAGACAAATAGATCCATGAACGTCTGTCTTCCTGGTCTGAGCCAGAATCTGGGTCTAAACTGGATAACTCCAATATTACTCACTGTTTTTGTTGCACTGCTAATGTTAGCGTGGGGATTTGAGGGCTGTAAGCTAGCAGGAGAGCGCGTAACAGAGCTCTCCGCTGTGGGTGATGGGAAGAGGGGCGAGGCTGCTCTCCGCCACAGTCCCACCCATACATTTCTAATAAACTCTTGCCAATCTGCAGAAAAATGACCAAAAAAATGGCAAAATAATAATTAAGACCACTGGAATCGCTTTGAAAAAAGATGATCGGAGTGGGACTTTTCCAGATCTTTTATCTACTTAATAACTCTTTTAGTGATGTTTTTTTTTTGTATTATCTTCAAAGATTTTTAAAACTTTATTTGAGCAATAAAACTACTTACGAAGAAACGCGTCCAAAAAGTAAAAGTAAATGGCGATCTTGTTGTTGTGGCGAGTGCTGCCGCTGAGGAGCAGTAGTTCAATCCTGTTTGCTTCTGTGTGTCTTAAGGTGAAGATGACCTGTTGTTGTCTTAATAAAAGGAAGTGGAGTTTTTATTTTAAATAAAAAGTCTCACTTCCTGGTCATTAATATACACTAAACCTGCTTTAATATCCTAACCAGTGTTCGTGTTGAACTAACCCACCGTAGAGCTCTTTGCCCTCAGGCATGACTCACCTCGCTGGTCCTGATCGACCACGGAGATGATTGGGAGATAAGGATGTTGAATCCATTTTGATTATTTTAGTTAAATGAATTTGATTTGTTTGGTGTCACAGATTTAATAAAGAGAAAGAAAAATGGCTGCTAATTACTTCTTCAAGAATAAATGTTTTGACCTACATTTATGAAAAATGTGCAGTAAAATTGCTTAAAAACCCCATAATACATTCTAATTTTGCTAAAATATTTAGTGTTGCTTAAATATGAGAAACTCCAAATTAGCCCAAAAAAACCTTAGTAGATTTGAATTAGCCAGGAAAGCTAGCTTGTAGCTTAAGTAATGGCTAAACTAGTCTAAAATGTTAGCATGATGCTAAAATGGAAGCTGAACTCTAAATTAGCCTATAAAAACCCAGTAGATAACAAATTAGCCAAAAACGTTAGCATGTTGCTAAAGTATTTGGTAAACTCCACATTTTTTGAAAATTACTATAAAAGATTAAAACATAACCTATGAATATATTTAAAGGTTTGTTGCTACTTAAAGTTATGAAATTTGAAGACTTTCTCATTCATTTCCTATGGAGCATATTTTGCTCAATATTTCCAAAACTATAAAGTTTATAAATACCAAAAATATGAGCAGTAATGTCCTAAACATTTTGATACCGAGATTGATGAAAACCCTGAAAGTGTGTTTTTACGTGCCAAAAAAAAAAAGTACAGAAAGCAGCATTGGAATCACTATATTGTGAATTCTTACTAAGCATTGACACAACAAGCAGCTGTTTAGAAGACTATAAAAATAGAAATATTTTAGTTTTTGCTGCAGCTTATCCTGTTGAGTCCAACAAGTTAGTGTTTTAGGGCTGTAAAGGTTATTAAATTACAGAGAACCAAACAAGAGTCTATAAAGTTGAATTTTGGCACCTTTAGTGTCACAAACTGCTCTAAATCCACCTCTAAAGCCTCTTTCCTCTCTGCTCCTGCAGGACAACAGCTTTGAGCAGTTCATCATCAACTACTGCAACGAGAAGCTGCAGCAGATCTTCATCGAGCTGACGCTGCGGGAGGAGCAGGAGGAGTACATTCGGGAGGTGGGTTCAGGCTCTCCTGACCTGAAAGTCCAGCGTGGAGCTTTGGTGTCGCTCATCTCCGTCCACATGATCCATCGTGGTGCTTTCTACTACACCAAACCTTCTTTGTATCATTCCTAAGAGGAAACAAAAAGAGTGAAGGGGCGGGAGTAAGGAGTAAGCCCCTCCCCCTTTAGGCTCTGTTTGTTTTCACAGCTACATGCGAGTTCAGCAGTGGTGACCCCCTCCTTCCCTACAGATGCCACAACCAATAATATCACCCGCCCCCCCTCCATTGGCTTTAGTCCAGTCCACTGCATGGGAAAATACCACAGTACCGGAGGGAGGAGAAGGAAGGACGGCCCTTCAGATTAGGCCACGCCTCCTCTGCATTTCTCTCCCCAAAATGTCCAACTGCATCACTGATGTCATTTCATCTTCAAAACATGCTGAGAAACTGCTGGAAAAGTGTCATTTTTAGGGTTGGTGGTAGCTCCTCCCACTCCGACCTCCGTCGGTAGATGACTGAGGACGTCACTGAAAAGTTTCTGGAATAAAACCTCCTTGTTGTTAAATATTTAAACATTGTGGGATCTGAAACGTCAACATTTCTTAGCCCTCTAACTACAAAAAGAAAAAAAAAAAAAGTTTTTTTTTTTTTTCTGCTTATTACCTCTAAAGAGACAACAAAGTAAAAAATAAAAAAAATTGAAGTAATATTTATTTATTTTTTTTTCTAAAAATACGTTGGGGTTCTGTAAAAGTTACTACCTAGTGCGCACCAATTACTATCCAGACATTTTTTTTTTAACTTCAATTATTAGAAATAAAAATGCTCTGGTTAGTAACTGGTGAGCACCAGATAGTATTAGAAAAACATGTTTTTTTTTTTCTAAAAATTGAAGTAATTTTTTTTTTTCTGGGTACTATCTGGTGTGCACCAGCTAGTAACCAAAAAAAATTTCTTGAATTTTTGGAAAAAAAAAGTTTTTTACTTCAATTTCTTTTTCTTCAATGTCCCTTTAGGGCCCCCATACCTTGTGGAGTAATACACGCAATCCATATTTTTGAAAACATGTTTTCTAAATGTACCCCACCATTTGGTTGAGCAGGAAGTTAAGGGTTAGTTTGGAATTGGATAACTTGATTAATCAAAATATGCTCCAAGTGTGTACAATATATAAATAAAGACTTACTTACATTTTACTTCCAAATACATGTGTATTTTCACCCACTGAAAGCCCATTTATCTTAAGCTGTTGCACTTTTTTCATGTGTACTGTGTTTCTAGGGCATCGAGTGGACCAACATCGAGTATTTCAACAACGCTGTCATCTGTGACCTCATCGAGAACGTGAGTCGACTGGCCAAAGGATATGAAGTCTTCATAAGATGATGGGTTTACATTTGTTCTGCTCACCGTACCATCAGAACAAAAACGGC
This sequence comes from Oryzias melastigma, assembly GCF_002922805.2. NCBI lineage: Eukaryota > Metazoa > Chordata > Actinopteri > Beloniformes > Adrianichthyidae > Oryzias > Oryzias melastigma. The sequence continues at coordinate 25,527,520 of NC_050532.1, read as the reverse complement.
ATCTTGGCCATGTTGGACGAGGAGTGCCTGCGACCCGGGACCGTCACTGACGAGACCTTCTTGGACAAACTGAACATGATCTGTGCACAACATCAGCACTTTGAGAGCCGCCTCAGCAAGAACTCAAAGTTCCTGACCGACCACAGCCTCCCGCACAACTGCTTCCGCATTCAGCACTACGCTGGCAAGGTACTGAAAAAGTGACGGTCTGTGTGATGCAGAGTTTCTGTACTTTACCATCTCTGTGCCCAAAGGTGCTGTACCGCGCCGAAGGCTTCGTTGACAAGAACAACGACCTGCTGTACCGGGACTTGTCTCAGGCCATGTACAAGGCCAACCACGGCCTCATCAAGCAGCTGTTCCCTGAAGGTAGTCCTGCCAAAATCAACCTGAAGAGACCCCCCACCGCCGGATATCAGTTCAAAGCTTCTGTTGGCACACTGATGAGGAACCTGCAGACCAAGAACCCAAACTACATCCGGTACGTCCCACAAGATGCTTCCAACAGAAAAACCACCATTGTAGTCGGTGTTCATCCAGTCAGACTCATTTATTACTGATTCTTTTACCCCCACCTTAGCTTTAGGATTTATTCCCTTTATCCCTCTTTTAGTACTTTGATTAAAAGAAAAACTAAAGAACTGTAAATAAATAAATAAACAGATGGATCTTTTGCAGGGGTGTCGAACTCTCACAAGGGGCCAAAATCCAAAGCACACCTTAGGTCGCGGGCCGAACAGGATAAACATTTATTGAACACTCTAAAACTACATTATTAAAACGTTAAAACCGTAAATTTTTAACATAATTATGAACTAGACGTATAGCATTACCAGAAACAATGCAAATGTGAATACTGTAAGCCGAATTTCGCTGCTAAAGATGCTAATGCTGATAGCTGAAGATGCTGAAATTGGTAGCTAAGTACGCTGAAGCTGATAGCTGAAAACTCTGAAGGTAATGGCTTAAAATTACTGAAGCTAATAGCCGGCTAAAATATTAGCTAAATGCCCCCAAAAAATTGGGTTAGCCAAAACAGCTAGCATGTAGCTGAAAAAAAATCTAAATTTCTAATTACTCTATATATAAAAAAACAATTAAATTAGCCAAAACTACTAGCATGTAGCTGAAATTCATCTTCCTGACCGCTTCTTCCCTTTTGGGGTCGCGGGGGTGCTGGAGCCTATCCCAGCTACTGATGGGTGAAGGTGGGGTTCACCCTGGACAGGTCTCCAGTCTGTCTCAGGGCCTCAATCACACACACATTCACTCTCATATTCACACCTAGGGGCAATTTAGAGTCACCAATTAACCTATGAAGCATGTTTTTGGACGGTGGGAGGAAGCCGGAGTCCCCGGTGAAAACCCACGCATGCACGGGGAGAACATGCAAACTCCACACAGAAAGGTCCCAGCCGGGAGTCGAACCGGGGCCTTCTCGCTGTGAGGCAAGAGCGCTAACCACTGCGCCACCGTGCAGCCCTATGCAGCAGAAATATTAGCTAAATTTCAATATAGCCTAAAAATCTTAAATTATCCAAAACATACATGTTGGTTCCAGAAATCTTCACATGCAGACATGTCAACATACAGTACAGTTCACACACTTGTGCATACAAACAACACATGTAAAGCATTTCATTCCGTCATGCATACCGTTTGTGCAAAGCTCCACAGTAGAACACAAACACTCACTAATGGTATGCGTGATGGAATGAAATGATTTACATGTGTTAAGTGTGTTCGTGTGAACAGTATTGTGTATGTGTGTGAATACTTTTTGAAACAGGTATGGTAGTAATATTTGTGTGTATGAACGGGTCCCGCCCCTTTAATTTCTACCATTTAGTTCCTGACAGGTGCTCCCTCACTCTTCTGTCTTTCCTTGTTTGGAAGTCCAGTAGTGTTTTTGATAAACCTGTTTGTGTCTTTTTGTTCTCCTCAGGTGCATCAAGCCCAACGATAAGAAGTCGTCCCACATCTTCACGGAGTCCCTGGTGTGCCACCAGGTGCGTTACCTGGGCCTGATGGAGAACGTGCGCGTGCGGAGAGCGGGCTACGCCTTCCGTCAGGCCTACGAGCCCTGCCTGGAGCGCTACAAGATGCTCTGCAAGAAGACCTGGCCGCACTGGAAGGGGCCCGCCAGGTGATTGATGGGGACAATAGAGGGGCTGGGCGGGGTCAAGGTTTACAAAACACACCTTAGCTGGACTCTGTGGAGGGAAGTGATGCATGGGGGTTTAAAAATGCGCTCCGTAGGGAGAGCCTGACCTGAACAAATGGACTGTAAGTGCAGCTCGGCTCCCAGGTGAGCAAAGGTGTTGTTGGGAAATATCCCAGGAAAACTGTTCCTGTTTTACAGTGTGACAGAAACAACCACCTCCTCACTGAAGAGGACATGTTGAGACACTTTGGGCTTATCTGTCGCCTCCAGACTGCCGGTTTCAGCTCTGATTCCGATCTGCCGCATATCTTCCATCTCTGAGAGCTTTTGTGAGGCTGTCCCTCCTTTCATGTGTTGCTGCTTTTCCCGAACTCCTCATCCGCTCGGCACCTCTCTGCTTTTGTTGTTCGTTTCGGTGTGACGTGAACTTTTTGGTGATTCTCCCACAGGAAAGGCGTGGAGGTGCTGATGAGCGACCTGAAGGTTCCTGCGGAGGAGTACGCCTACGGACGCTCCAAGATCTTTATCAGGAACCCCAAAACGGTACAGCCCCTTCGTTCGGACCAGATCTGGCATGTTCGGGACATATTTTCACATCGTGTTTGTAAAGCAGGGTGGGCTGCACTTGCAGGCCCCTGTTTCAGCAATTAGCATCCCCCCCCCCCTCTGAACACATGGTTCCACTCAGCAGCGTAACATGGGAAAGGAGTCCCTCCGTCCGGAGGCTCCGCTGCTTCTGCTGTGACGGAGTCTGGAATAACATGATCTCACGCCGGGATTTTTCTCCTGTTTTTCTCCTTTATCTGATGAACTTATCTCCCTCACATCTGCAGCTGCAGAGTCCCGTATGCCGAGTGTACGAAACAGATTTTAGTCCAGATAATTCCTGTGATCGTCTGAGTCGCATGTAAGCTAATCCCGGAGTTTCTTTAAACGTTTCAATAGCGCTTATCTCCTAAACTGATCTTTAAACTAACATTTGCAGAAGATTTGAAGTGAAGATGAACAGATTTTACAGTTTTACTGCAGAATCATAAACTCTTCTGTTCTGATAAAAAGAGTTTATTCTCTGCAGTTTTCTTTTAAACTTTTTATAATCCAGAAACTGGACTTTAATCACTTCTCTCTCAAAGTTGACTTTTTTAACCCTTTGAATCCTAGGGCCTAAAACTCTTGAATTTACCTCTTTATTTTCAGACTACCTGATTGTTTTTTTTGGTATCATTGTATTCACACACTAGACATGAAATCATGGAAAAACTGGGAAAAAATTATTTATTTTGCTTTGGAAACCCCAAAAATATTTAATGAGCCGTTTTTACAACATGGAATGAAAGGTTTTGGTGTAATTTTATAAAATCAAGTTTCAAAGCCAGTTTCGTTTGTGTAATGGACAATGACGGTTATTTATTCATTCTTTTTCTTTTTTTCTTATAAATTTTCCTTATGTTTTGTGAAAAATTGTATTGGTGAAGTTTGATCCAGCTGGATTTCAGGAGTTCTGCTTGGCTGGAATCTGCTTTCAGGTGGGGGAAAGTTTGCCCATTCTGAACTGCTCCCATCTTGCAATGGCGAGGGGCGGGAATTTTGCAGAGAATCGCAGAGTTTCCGCAATTTTTAGATAACGCTGGTGCTCGCTGTTTTAGAAAAGACGTCTCACCCCATCTTAAAATAAAAATAGTGATTGGTTTCCTTGCTGTTGGATTTCTAATAATGGACAGCTCCATTTGGCTCCGCCCCCACAGGGGTGTGAAGTCCTGCATTACAGCAGTCCGATTGAAGTTCATCTTCCGCCTTATTTATTGAAATAAAAGCATCTCTTTTGTCCAAAAACTACAAATAAACACCATATTCTCTTTATTTCAATAAGATCTATTTTTTTAGAATATTTAAAAATAACATTTTAAACAGTTTTATTACGCCGATCTCACCTCAGGACACCTGAGGGCATCCATCGGTTCCAGAGGGTTAAGGAACATACATTAAACTGTTTTTGTCTTTCTTGCAGCTTTTCTTCCTGGAGGAGAGGAGGAGACAGTGTTTGCAGGACCTGGCCACCCTCATCCAGAAGATCTACCGCGGGTGGAAGTGCCGCCGACAGTTCCTGCTGATGAAGAAGAGCCAGGTGGTCGTGGCGGCGTGGTACCGCCGATACGCGGTGAGAGAAACCTCTAATACCACAGAAAACTCAGAATTATTGCATGTCTAAGGTTAAATATGGAAAAATGTTTGTTTGACAGCAACAAAAGAAGTACTTGAAGATCAAACACGCCACCACGGTGATGCAGTCCTTCGCTCGAGGCTGGCAGGTGGGCAGACGTCCTCCTACGCAAACACTAGAAAGCATCAGCTGCTTGATGAGAACTCTTTCTTTTTTCAGGCTCGCAAACTCCTGAGACAGCTGAAGCACCAAAAGAGGTGTGAGGAGGCGGCTACCACCATCGCGGCTTACTGGCACGGCACACAGGTACGGTAACCTGCGAGGGTCTGTCTGAACGGCGCTCTGCAAACACTCTGCCCTCGCCATAGCGGGACGCTGCCCTCTCTGGATCACTGCTTTTTCTGGAGTTTACACAACAGCCATTTCTGTTTCCTACTTCCTTTTTTAACTTTCCCTTCTTGACTGATCCCTCTGCTCACCTTCAACCCAAACACCCCCGCCACACCACCACCACCCCCAGGCTCGGACGGAGCTGAGGCGTCTAAAACAAGAAGTGCGGAACAAACGCGCCGTGACAGTAATTTGGGCGTTCTGGCAGGGAACCAAGGTATTTCCCCCCCGCTGGAGTGTGTTGCTGTCCCGTCCCCGTCACCATGTTTCCCTCCGTTACGATGCACCTTCCATCAGGGCGCCATTGTTCATCGAACTCCTTCACGCCTCATTAAGTCACTGTTGACAAAATCTCATCGGATCAGGTTTTTAGAATTGATACGTGACTTTTTTCAAGGACTGGGTTGATAAAATCATTCTGAATCGATCTAAGCCTAATAGATCAACAATCAATGGAGATCGATCTAACGCAAAATGCTAAAGTCTGCTAGCTTGATGCTAACGTATAATGGGGTTTCCCATAGGACGGCTAATGCTAACGCTCAGTTGACCTAAACACACATACTGACTAAATGAACATCTTTATAAACATACAGGCAGGAATTTTCCAAGTTCTTTTAAGTAAAAAATAACAAAAAAGTAACAATTTGTAATTCAAAACATAATTTTTGCTCATACTTTGATTATTCTTTAAAAAAAAGTGGCCAAACTGAAACGCCCTCCAGGAGAGGCAGAACAATGTTGAATCAAATTTACTCTGGAAATTTTTATCGATACCCAGCCCTAATGTTTTCTTTGCTTTGCAATAATATAAGGAATGAAAACAAAGTGCAAAAGCTGTAAGATCATCAGCAAACACCTGCAAAGAATTTTGACTAAAAGTTCAAAGTGTTATAAAACGAGGGGATGAAACATAGAAAATATCTGCAAATATGTTGTTGCTGCAATTCAGATGCTAAGAGAATCTAATGGTTCATTTTGGACAAAAGTCGTTCAAAAGTTTGGAAAATTCCTGAAGTCAGACTGAAGTTTTCAGGAAAATCCAAGACGCTTTAACTCTTAAAACCTAATTTTGAAGTTGTTAAACAGAGTTTGCTGAAAACGTTTCCAGAATTTTTTCTTTCTCCTCAAAGGAACCCTGGAAGTTTTATCTGTAGGTCCCAGTCCAATCGTCTTTTGATTGATTTGAAAAGCATTTCCAGTCGTCTTTTAATTATGATTATTCAATTTTTAGCCAAATTAATAAAAAAAAAACACTTTTTAAAAAGTCTTTAAGGGGTAGATCCTACCAAGTTCTCTGTTTAGAGCTCTCCCACTAGCTTACAGCCCCTCACACCCCCAGTACAGCTCAGACAGAGATGCTCATGGGTCCATTTGTTTATAATTTAAGCTTAATTTTCCTCATACGTCCTCTATCATCAGACACATAACATGTTGAAAACACCAAATATTTTAACTGGAGTGGGCCTTTAAGTTTTCAAAGTTGAATCTCAAACACATAAATCGATGAGATCTTGGTTTGGGGTACGAAGTTTAGAGAAAGCTAAAACATCTGATAGCATCAAGCATGGCAGAGGTTGACTCATGATATGGGTCTATTCTATAACCTTCCCTTTTAATGGATAGAATCGGAGGCAAATATGAATATATTACAACAGAAAATCTGTAATAAATCGACTAAAAAGACTTTAGTGATGTTCTTCAAACCTGAATAGAGAAAATGTCAGAACTCCAAATCGAACAGCTGTTTTTTATTTTTTTTTTTATTGTTTTTGCACTTTGACTTCAAGCTCAATCCCGATCATTTGTTTCCACGTGAAACACCGGGATGGTGCACGGATGTTTTCCTAAGCGTGAACTTTGTTCTCAGCAAACAAACCTTTTTATTGTGCTGCAGTTTCACTCGGGTCCAGATAAGATTCGCTTTCTCTTCTTCCACCATAAAAACCTGCGCACCCATCCTGAGCCGAGTTGTCTTGCTGTTTGTGTTTTTATCTTTGGGAAGTGACTTTGAAAATGACCCCCCCCTCCCTCGGTGACCCTGCTTCATTAGGCCCGGAGAGAGCTGCGTCAGCTGAAGGAGGCGGCGAGGAATAAACATGCCGTGTCGGTCATTTGGGCCGGCTGGCAGGGCACCAAGGTATTTGGGAAGCCTGTTGACGTGACCCCACCCCCCTCGACATCCACCCCCCATTCCATTAGAGTTCATTGACACATCAATTAGTCTTAGTTCAGTCCAAGATTTTGTTCATCTTCTAGGACACGTGTCAAAGTCAAGGCCCGGGGGCCGGATCCGGCCCTCCGGGTGATTCTATCCGGCCCTCCAGATCATTTTATTTGATTATTATTATTAATGTCCCGATGTTATCTTGCACTTATTTCTAACTTATATTTAGACAAAATATATGTTTATGGAGGGTAAAATATTGAAAGTTATTTAAGGTTTAAGTTGATTTATTCTGGAATAATATTCCTGCCGTTTTATTATTCATAATTATGTTAAAAAGTTATAGTTTTAAAAATTGACATTCTGATAGCTTTTTGAACTATTTTAGCTTTTACTAAGATTTTTTTTAGGATATTTTGGAGTTTGGCTAATATTTCAGCTACATGCTAGCTGTTTTTGCTAATTCAGGCTTTTTTTCTGTTTTTTTAGGCTGTTTTTGAGTATTAAGTAATAAATGCATGCCAACTGTTTTGTCTAATTTAGGCTTTTTACAGTTTTTTGGACTATTTTGAAGTTGAGCTAATAAATACATGCTAGTTTTTTTGGCTAATTTAGGCTTTTTTTCTTTTTTTTTTTAGGCTATTTTGAAGTTGAGCTATTTTTTTCTAGCTACATGCTAGCTGTTTTGGCTAACCCAGAAATGTTTTTTCGGCTAATTTCCCATTTAGCTAACTTTTAGCTGGCTAGTATCTTCAGCAGCCATATTCCGCGTACAGCATTCACACTAGCATTATCGCAGGTAATGCTATTTATCTAGTTCAACTAGTAGAACGTTAGTTTTAAAATGTAGTTTTAGTGTTCAATAGATGTTTTTCTTTTTCGTCCCGCGACCTAAGGTGTGCAATGGATTTTGGCCCTTGTGTGATTGAGTTTGACACCTTGTTCTAGGAAGAACCACCAAACTCTTCATGTTTCAGCCTCCAGCATGCTGCCTGCTCCTTCTGCATGGTGAAGCTGGTGCATGTCACATTCTAGCTGTTAGTCTTCCTGAAACTGGAGATGCTTTTGCGTTCCTCTGGCTGGTTGTGACTTTTGCTTGCTGCACTCCACTGAGACTCCCCGATAACATCCTCACCCCACAGGCCTGTGTTGGCACCTCGAGGCTGGAGACGTTTCAGTGGAAGCCCAGGGCTTGTGTGCAGTGTGTGTTCATGCCACCCACATGAGAAGTGTTTGCCTTTCCCTCCACCGCTCCTCTTCATTATATTGCCGCTCTTTCTTCCCGCCCACCCCGAACAGGCTCGCAGGGAGCTCAGGAGACTGAAGGAGGAGGCCAGGCGTAAGCATGCGGTTGCTGTGATTTGGGCCTACTGGCAGGGACTGAAGGTACCGAGCGGTCCCACGGGTGTAGCCATCGCCACCAGCGCTCCTCCACACCACTAACCCTGCTCTAACGTCCTCGTTTTTGCTTTTGTCTAAGGAAGCCGGTCTCTGTTGCATCTAGACTCCATTCTGTGTTCGAGCATCACTCATGAAAAGGATGCAGCCCAGAAAACAACAACAATCAGATTCTTTTTCCTGGATCGGTTTGATTTCCAGGATTTTCTTTGGGGTTATAAGCCTTCAAAAGACCAGTTTAATTGGCTCAATAAAACAGTTTGGTGCTTTCAAAGTCAGAAAGTTCAAAGGTCTTTAATCTTTACTGATAGTTTTATGTATCGTTGAGTCACAACAGAACTGGACGAGTCTTGAAAATGAATAAACTTGAAGCTTTCAGACCTACAGGTTCTGGAGTAGGGCTGCTCATAACTGGTCCTGGAGATCTACCCCATGAGCGTTTTCCAGCTTTTCCTGGACTGGTTCCTGCTGATTACCTGGACCAGGTGTGTTCATTCTATCAGAATGTAAAGACATCTGATTGAGCTCACCTGCAGCTATCAGGGCTTGGAGATCTGGAAAACAGGCAGGATGGTAGATCTCCAGGACCAGGATCGAGGCAGCTCTGTAGACCAAAACTCCAACCTCCATGAATATAAATGGCAAGTCTTTTGAAATCATTTAAATGCACTTTCTTCAAATTATGCAGGTTTGATATCAAAACGTTGCTTTAATTTGAGTAACTTTGAGTTTTGGTTTTATGCATTTTTCGAATATTTGCATTTTTTTTTCAAATCCTTCAAAAACTTTGTGCACTTTTGAAACTTTTATGCAATCTAGGTATTAACCATTCAGCACGTTCAGGGCGTTCATGCTTGTACTTTTGTTATTCATATCTTTTATGCTTTTCGTGCAGTTTTAAATTTTGTGCAATTTTGCGATTTTATTTTTTAAAGAAATTCGTAAATTCCTTGTGCATTTTCTGCAAATTATGCAAGTTTATTATCAAAACATTCAGCCCGTTCAGACATTCTTACTTGTATTTTTGGTATTTATACCTTTTAAGCATTTTTTAATTTTTCACAAATTTTGCAATTTTTTTTTTTTTTTTAATAATGAAAAACTCTTAAACTTAACTTAAACATAATCTGAAAGAGAAAAGCGGCTCTCGCTCAGAATCTGCAGGAATTATTGTGTTAACGGTTGAAAAGTTGCAGGAAATCAAAGAACAGAAACACTGGAGCTCCGGCGTTAAAGTTAATCCATGTTAGATAAACTATCGCGAATAATGTTTTCTTCAGTTGAGTGAAGTTGTGGTTTTTTTAACCTCTTTGACCACATGTTTATCACAGCATATCTTCCCAGTGGAGTTTTTTTTTTTTTTTTTAACAATAATCCTGCTTTTATTTTGGAGAATGACAGCAGGCTGATGCTGCAGAGACTGTCTTCGTCTGTCTAAAACTTCTTTTGTCCGCTTTTCTCCAACTAACCTCCACAGTTTGTCTGGACTGTCTGAGTTTTTTTTCTTTCCCATCACCTGTATGTTTAGGTCTTCCACCTCACTGACTGTTAATCCTCTCCATCATAGTAACTGAGCACACTGGGACTCTGGTTTTTGGAGAATCAGTGACGAGTTCGGTCAGAATTGTTGGGATTAAACCCAGTGAGTGGACGTGTTTGTGACTAACCTGACGTGTTCTTCGTTCTGTGTGAGCCGCTCTCGTCGGTGTCCTCCTTGTTGCTCTCCGTTCCACGTCTAGTTGAAGTGAGGCGGTGATTGATGGCTTTTATTTTGCTCTATTAGGTCCGTAGGGAGTACAGGAAGTTCTTCAGGGCGAACGCGGGCAAGAAGATCTACAACTTCACAGTCCAGAGAATAGTAAGGAAGAGTTTTAGATTTTCCAGATTGTGAAGCAGAGAAACTGAGCTAAACTTTTTGACATTTGTGTCCAGATTCAGAAGTACTTCCTCAACCTGAAGAAGAACCTGCCCTCCATGTCTCCCGTGGATAAGAGCTGGCCCAGCAGACCCTACTCCTTCCTGGATGGAGTCCACGCGGAGCTCCGGAGGATCTTCCACCTCTGGAGGGTTCGTCCTTCAGACAGAATTAGTTTGTGAAATTGCTCAAAAATAGTGAAGTTTGTTCACTTTTTCTGACGTTTTTAGTGCAAGAAATACCGGAGCCAGTTCACGGAGGAGAAGAAGGCCGTGTACGAAGAGAAGCTGGAGGCCAGCACGCTCTTCAAAGACAAGAAGGCTCTGTACCCGAGCAGGTGAGAGACACGAGTCTCCATGTGAGCCTGCAGGTTTACCGGCTGACAGCAGCCTCTTTGACGGGGCGTCGATGCAAAACGCCTGAACGCGTCTCTGTTTTGTCAGCGTGAGCCAATCGTTCAAAGGAGATTACCTGGAGATCAACAAGAACCCCAAATACCAGAAGCTGCACAGCGCCGTGGACGAGAAGGTCCTGCTGGCCGACACCGTCAGCAAGATCAACCGGGCTAACGGAAAGGTGGGCGGGGTCAACTCACTGGGAGTCTGGAGGTTTTCTTTAGTTAGACGGCAGCGGTGATGACAGTTCTAACGAGTATCTAAATACTGAGATGTTAGAGAGCTGTTCCAGAAAAATCCAGTCCAGATATTTGTGACATCTGAGATCACTGATGTTACGGCTGTGGTCGTATTTGGTTTTGTTTTTTATTTTTTTTATTTATATTTAAACAATTGCTTACATATTTATTTATTTATTTATAGCCTTAAATCTATAATCCTACTTTCTTTTACTTTATACTTTTCCTGCTGAAATACGAGGGACCACCGTACAGTAAAAAATGAAAATTATGAAATTATAGTTCTAAATTACAGAATATTGTTGTATTTTAAGTATATAAATTAGGGCTATCAATGTTAAAGCATTAACACATGATTAATAATTTAAAAAAATGTGAACTTCAATATTCATATTCTGCTGGTTCATTCTTCCGCAGCGTGCATTAATTTCTGATGATGCACACTTCATTGGGCATTATCCCACTTATAACATGGTCACTTGCATTACAAATTAACATTTGATAATCTTTATTCTTGCTATTTTTTTTTTTTAAGGTTTTTATCGCTTTTTCAACTTGACTGCCATGGAAGGGAAAGAGATAAATACTTGTTTGCAATCTATGTGAATGATTTAGCTCAGGAAATAAAAAGAGCCAACTTGAGGATAGACATTAATGATTTGAATCTTAGCATATTGTTGTATGCTGACGATATTGTTTTGGTTGCTGAGGAAGAAACTAAACTGCAGAAGATGTTGGATATTATGAATAGTTGGTGTACTAAATGGAGACTCTCAATTAATGATGATAAAACACAAATTGTTCATTTTAGAAAACCCTATGTATGTCAAAGTGATTATCAGTTTTATTTTGGAACAACATTACTGATGTATTCTGTCACCTATAAGTATCTTGGTTTTGTTTTTCATGAAAACATGACTTTTTCAGAAGGCAGGAGGGTGTTATCAGAGTCTGCTGGGAGGGCACTTGGAGCTGTAGTTAATAAGATGAAGGTTTGTCCTGAGTTGAGTTTTGACATTTTTACTAAGTTGTATGATTCCATGGTTGGGCCTGTTCTGTTTTATGCTGCTGGAGTTTGGGGGTTTGAAGATGCCCCAGAATGTAATAAAGTTCACGCCCGAGCATTGAGATACTTCCTGGGAGTTCATAGATTTACCACCAGAGCTGCCATAGAGGGTGACATGGGGTGGGAACCATGTGTGATTCGGCAAAGAGCAGAAGTCCTCAGACTGTGGAACCGCCTTGTAAGTCTACCAGAGGAAAGACTTACACGAAAAGTTTTTAACTGGGATAGAGCACACAGATGTCCCTGGTCTAAAGAGGTTCTTGAATTATTTTCAGTTGCAAATTTAGGATATTTGTTTTTCAACAATCTACAGTGCAAGATTATGTATATTAAAAATATTTTGTTTCAAAATTTTAAAGAGCAGTGGAAACTTAATGTCTTACAAAAGCCAAAGCTAAGAAGTTATTTACAGTTTAAGGAAAGTTTCTCTACTGAGCCATATGTTAAATATAATTTAAAGAGAAGACAGAGGTCCCTGTGTGCTCAGTTCAGAGCAGGAGTGCTGCCCCTAGAGGTGGAAGTGGGACGCTTTAAAGGAGTCCCAGAGGAGGACAGGTTGTGTACAGTCTGTGATTTGTGTTTAGTGGAAGATGAATTTCATTTTATGTTTTACTGTCCATTGTATAATGATGTGAGAATTGATTTGTATAATGTGATACAGCAGAAAAACCCAGATCTGTTTTGGTCGCGTGAAGGAGAAATTTTGCAGTGGTTATTTAAAAATGAAATCTTTTGTGTGGTTAACTTTATTGAGAAAGCGTGGAATTTAAGACAAGACACACTGTACTCAGAAAGATTGTAATTGATTTGTAATTGATTTATGATTGATTTGTGATAATGTGTGTATTTATGTTGATGGTATTCACTGATGACTATTTGTTATGGCCATCTTACCTGTTTTTTGTTCATTAGTGTCATATAAGCCCATGTGGGCTGGGCACCTGAGTGCATGACACTTTAATAAAAAAAAAAAAATATTCAATATTCAAAAACATTCAATACTGATCTTCACGAAAAATTCAATAAAGTTCAGAGAGGAAGTTCACCTCGTTTTTGTCCAGATGATAAATAAAAAATGTTTGTTTTAAAGAAACGTGCTGCACATATAGAACATTGTGACCTTCTGTAGTCAGCTAAACTGTAAAGATGGAAAAACTTGATTTATTAAATGATCCAAAAAGAGATATTTTTGTTTACTCCTGAAGTTAACCAGGAAGTTGAAATAAAATCTGTTCAAATTGATAAACATTTCTTTATATGTAAATGCTTTGATTCTGATCTCATTTTCTAAATAATTATTTTTTAATATTATTTCTAAATATTTTTCTATTTTTCGTATATCTAGTAAGAAGACAATCGATTTGGGGTTTGATATGTGAATCGTTGATCTTAATTCATGAAGGTTTGATTTTCTGAGGTTTTTACATCGAATACATTTTATTTAATTGAAGGAATTTTGTCACAAACTATTGATGGATGTTAAATGATAATCTAAAGAAAATTCTTCTTTATCGGGACTCCACATTAAAATCGTGCATTTCTGAGTAAAATTTTGACTTTTTTTTATCTTAAATTTAAAGTTTTTATTCACGTTTGCAGGGTTCTCCTCGGATCTTCCTCCTGACGAAGAAGAGCGTCGTCCTGGCTGACCAGAAGTCGGGTCAGGTGAAGGCCAGCGTCCCGCTGCTGGACCTCGCCAGCGTGTCGGTCAGCACGCAGAACGACGGCTTCTTCGCTCTCAAACTCAAGGAGGTCGGTGATTGAACACTTGTGTTTCATAAGTTACATATCAGAGGAAAAACGCAAAATATTTTTACTTTTGAGTCAATTTTTAATACTAGAGACGGAACAAATCAAAGATTTTTTTTTTACTTTTTTGGTGTAAAATAAAAGACTTTCTCATCTTCAAAGTTGTTTTTTTTATTATAAATCTAATTTTTTTCATAGAACTACAGATTTTGCTTCCTTTCTTCAGTAAAATGTTGATTATTTCCCTGTAGGGTTCGTCCTCGGCGGTAAAAGGCGACTTCCTCCTGAGCAGCGAACGCCTGATCGAAATCATCACCAAACTTTACCGCCTCAGCGCCACCAACGCGGACCGAGTCCCGCTCAACGTGGACATCTCAGACGAGTGCGGCCCCTCCCACCCGGATCTTTGCTCTCATCTCCGCTTCCTTCTCTCATTGTGACGCCTCTGTTCGTGCAGGTTCCTGGTCCAGTTCAAGAACGACAAAGTGTGCGTGAAGTTCATCCAGGGGAGCCCGAGGAACGGCAGCGGCGCGTCCTGCAAGCGCAAAAACAACCGGCTGCTGGAGGTGTCGGTCCCCTCCACGGCGTAGCTGGAGCATCGCCGCTGAGCGTGCACTTCTGCTTCCTCCAGTTTCAGATAAATTCTCACCTGCGGCTGAAGTGATTTGAGTTTTTCTGGCAGAGAAAGCCCCGGCGTGGGTTGCGTGCCACAGAAATCAAGAGCTGCAGCTGCCGAATCAGATTTTTTTCCCGTTGATTGTCCTGCCTGTACGAGTCGCGGCCCATGCTGCTGCTTTGCTTAAAACGGCGAGCAGGGTTTGGGCGCCACTTAGACCACTGCACCCGCTTTCACATTTGTATAAAAAAAAGAAAACTAGTTTGATTGTATTTTTCTCTCTAAATGAAAGCACAGGAGGTGGTTGAGTAATTTTTGTATCCATAATGTGCCATTGAACGCGTCTGTTCTGAAAGACGGCGCTCCAGAAGAGGGATTCCGTTTGTGATCGACGCCGTCGTAACACTAAAAGGGTCGACCCCAAACTCTCTGTGCCACAAAGCAAAAGCCCTGCAAATCGTATTTTTGTGTGCAATATATATATATTTTCTGGAGAGCGATGGCGAGGAAACCAAAGGAGTGTGGGACGCCGTGTAAATAAGCTGTCGCCGTGACCTGGACACAGGGTTGTTCAGCGCCCTAACGTTGATGTAAAGTTTCTCCTTTTGCTTCCACAGCTCGACTTCTTGTAGTGACCTGATTTCTAAGGGGCGGGGGGACGTAAAGTACTTCACAGTAAATCCTTGATGTATCGTTGGGAAAGGAAAGCAGGTACTGTAGAGAGAATCGAAGGTGTGGGACGGCTGGTTTTCTTCAGGTGGATCATCAGCTGGTTTTGAATGTCATGCGTGACCGTAACTCCTCCCCCTGTCCCATATCTGCAGACGTGTGCCTGATGCTAACCTGTGCTAATCGACCGAACATGGAAATGTTTTAGTAGAACTCAGTGTAACATTTGCTAGTATTGCATTTTTTAAATTAAATGGAAATAAATAAATAATAAATGTAACCGTCTGTGTCGGACTCTGTGTCAGTGACTCCTTTGGGGGGGGGCGGCTAATCGCCTGGGGGGCCCCCAGATGTTTTCCATCACATCTGGGGGTGGGGGGTTAAATTCCGTGGCTTTGGGAGAGCTGCCGGCCACGGGTCTCCCGGGAGCAGCCCTCTGATGGACCGGGGAGGGTAAAAATAGGCCTTTTTGGGCTGCCCAGTACCCGGTTCCCACCACTGTGCAGGCTGGGAAAAGTAGGCGGAGCCTCTGCCTGCTGCTTGGGAGGGGAGGAGGGTCGTCAAAGGAGTCAAACATGCAGACCAGCCTCATTGAAGAAATTCAGCTCTTAAATGTACAGTAGGGACGACGCCTCACTGGACTCTACTGCCCTCTAGTGGATTCTTGTGGTATTACATTAAAGCTTTCTGCACAGGACGCATTCAACTGAGAAAACTGATGTGCAAAAACTTCCAAATGCAGTTTTATAAATGCAAAACTACAACAAAATAAGAATGGAACAAAATCCATATTTTTTTAGTAAATGTCATCCTTCTGCTGCCCTAAAGGAATGAAGATCAGGTGTTTTAGAAGTCAAATGGTTAGGAAGTGGGAGTCAGCTGTTACACTGAAGAGTCTGGTTCAAATCCCAGCAGGATCCATGTTTTCTCCAGACACAATCCAGAAATCAACTTCATTGGTGATTCTAAATGGTCCCTTAGCTTTGAGAGTCTCTTTGTGTTTGCCAGGATAGGCTCCAGCATCTTGCAATCTTTAAGAGGGTTTGGAGTGAATGGATGTGCTCATCAAGCATCATCTTCTCCATCCTCAGCTGAGGATTTTCTGTGTGAATTCATGTTGAATTTTCTCCACTTCTCCAAAACTATCTCTAACAGGTTCTTTAAGATTGAAAATGTCCATCAATAATGATTGTAAATTTGTTAAAGTTGCAACTTTTTTCAAGAGTGCTAATAAAACCTCTCCATTTGACTCTTTTGTTGCACAAACTTCTAAAAGTTCCGTTTTTTGGTGGAATGACTCGCCTCAGCAGGTATGTGGACGTCTAAACATTAGAAGACCTCATCAGGCTGTCGGAGATCCTCAAAGCTCCTAAAAGTCACTGCGGATTTCTAAAAAATATACCGGTAAGCAATTTTTCTTTATAGCAGCAAATCTTTTACTTTCAAGTATTAAAAAATAAAAGGTTATTTTATTTAGCCCATTCATAAAATTGTTTTATGTTGTGTGTTCAAAGAATCAATTAAAACTTTGGTACCTAAACAGCTGAAAATACTTTTGTTACCAGAAATTGCTCATAAATTCTTATATTTTATATGCGTAAATGTGTCCGTCTGATGTTTAAAGCAATAATAATATTATTAAAGATGAGCTTTCAAAGATATTTTACTGTTACACAGTGTCCCAAATAAAATATTGCATTGATACATTTTAAAAAGAAACCATTTTAAAACATTTTTCTCTCGTCTTTGACATCATTTTCTTTTACCGCCCTTATTTTGAAGGGCTGTGTATTTCTTCTTATTGTTTTACTGATCAATTTAAGGAAAGTGGCAGAACATGGGTTAGAAATATCAGAAGTCTTCTGGTCATTAAGAACATATTTCTTTGTTCAGAGATTCTGATTTAGATCTTTTGATTTTCTTTTATCAGAATCTAAACTTGAGTTTGATTAAGTTCCTTTGTCTTATGTGTTTTCTCGTGAGTTTTTAGTGATCCTGTAGAGACACTAGAGGTCAGTAAAATCTAATCTCTGAAGCAAAACTCAGAGGTCAGCGTGTAAAAGACTGACTTTACAGAAAGTAAGTGAATGACTGCAGCAATTACATATGAAGAGAAAAATTATTCATTAAGAAACATTGCAAGCTTTTGTCTGTTTTTTTTTTTTTTAAGAAAAAATTCCAATAAATTTCAACAGTATGTTTCATCAAAAATCCCTCCAGTTTGCTGATATTTCAGGCTTTTTATTAATTGTTTTTGAGACTAAATATAATGGATAGTTATAATAAAAATAGTAAAAAATAACCAAGTTGGAAAGAATAAAATCAAGAAAAAAAGAATAAACTCTGGGGAAAAAAAATTAACTCAAGAAAAATAACTCAGGAAAAATAATGGTTAAACTTAGGGAAAAAAATAAATAAATAAAAAACTCTAAAATAATTAAAAAACTCAGGAAAAAAAGAATAAACTCAGAGGAAAAAAATAACCTCAATAAATAAAATAAACTCAAGAAAAAAAAGGATAAACTAAGGTTACAAAAAACAAAAAAAATCAGGCAAAAAAAGAGAAAAAAACTCAAAAAAGAGAAGAAATTAAAAAAAAATTGAAAAAAAAACTCATGAAAAAAAGAAAAAAAAACTCAGGAAAAAAAATGAATAAATTCAGGGAGAAAAAATGAACTCAAGAACAAAAATGAAAATAAATAAAAACAAAAGGGGGGAATTTGTGCAAGAGGTGGACTAATGTGAGAGTAATATTTTTCTATTTTTATTTGTCTTCTGTGTTGTGTGTTTTTTTTTTTTTTTTACTTTTCTTAATGCTGTATTGTGTTATCATAATTAACTTCTTTTGAATACGTGACTGTAAGGACACTTTATGAAATTTAGTTGTACATGTGACATGTCACAATGACAATAAAGTTTATTCTATTTAAAAAAAAAAACTGTTTTTAGAGTGTACCTGCTGTGACTCCACCTGAGCTGCTAATATTGAAGATTCCAGATTAATTCTTATGTTGAATCTGGATAAACTCTTCAAAACTGTATTTTCTTAAGATCTTAAACTCAGCAGTTTGAAATGATTACAGTAAAAGTGAAAGTTGTGATTTCATAAGTGCTCTTAATTTGAAACTCCCTGCTGCAAACATGAAGTAAAAAATGAAAGAATTAAAAATAATGTGGTTATTTTTTTCTCCGTTTTTTTTCCACCTGTGAATTCTGAAATCAGTTTTACTCTTCAAAAAAATTTTTTTCAATCACTAACCTGATATTTTTGCTCTTTTCTTGTCTGCAAACTGTGTAACTGAGAAAAACAAAAAGAGAACCAGAAACTGTGAACTTGAACATGCGATAAACACTCAACCTGTCATTATTTATCGGCTCTTATGCTGGAAT
The DNA here is from genome assembly GCF_002922805.2 of Oryzias melastigma. Lineage (NCBI taxonomy): Eukaryota > Metazoa > Chordata > Actinopteri > Beloniformes > Adrianichthyidae > Oryzias > Oryzias melastigma. Next base: position 25,509,201 of record NC_050532.1, on the reverse strand, counting down.
AATCCCCCCAGATTACCAAACCAAAACATCAGCGATAACTGTGACAGCTCCAATAAATAAAGTCCTGAAAGAGGAACTCCGAAGCCTCAAATCTAACTCACGTTATCAGTTAACGTATCTTATCTGACATCTTTCCTTCCTCGTTTTCATGCTTAATTTATTTCACGTAACATCATCTCAGAGGGTTTTCTAGGAAAATGAGCAGGAATGTTCCACCATGAAATTGGTGTACTTTTAGTGTGAAAGGCTTTAAAAAATGTGTTTGGGACTCCAGAGAAAACTGGTCTGCACATGGAGGAAGCTGGAAAAGTGGAGAAGATTTAGAGAAAACCAACATTTTCTAATGCTGAGGCTAACGTTTTTGACTAATTCAGTTTGCTGAGGAGTTTTAAGATATTTTCGGAGTTATTAAAGTAATGTGCTAGCTTTTATGCTACTTTGGAGTTTGGCTAATAACTAATATGTGCTATTTTTTTATTTTATTTTTATTTTTTTTTGTGGCTAATTTGGCATCTCAAAGGTTTGTTTTTGTTAGAGTTTATCTTGTATATTACCCGCATGCAAACGTTTTTGGCTATTTTAGTTTACAAGGAATTTTAGGCTTTTTTGGAGTTTAGCTAAGCAATGTGCTAGCTTATTTTTATTTATTTATTTATTTATTTTTGGCTAATTTGGCATCTACTTGGTTTTTTTTATGCCAATTTCGAGCTAATCCATCCATCCATCTTCTTGACCGCTTCTTCCCTTTCGGGGTCGCGGGGGCGCCGGAGCCTATCCCGGCTACTGAAGGGCGAAGGCGGGGTACACCCTGGACAGGTCGCCAGTCTGACGCAGGGCCCCAATCACACACACATCCACTCTCACATTCACACCTAGGGGCAATTTAGAGTCACCAATTAACCTATGAAGCATGTTTTTGGACGGTGGGAGGAAGCCGGAGTCCCCGGTGAAAACCCACGCATGCACGGGGAGAACATGCAAACTCCACACAGAAAGGTCCCAGCCGGGATTCGAACCGGGGCCTTCTCGCTGTGAGGCGAGAGCGCTAACCACTTGCGCCACCGTGCAGCCCATTTCGAGCTAATATTTTAGCAAAATGCTAACATTTTTGGCTAAATTGTTATCTACTGTTGTTATTATAGGCTAAATCAGAGTTTAGCTTCTATTTTAGCAACAGGCTAACATTTCTGACTAATTTAGTTTACTTGGGAATTTTAGGCTATTTTGGAATTTAGCTAATATTTAAGCAACACAGAAAATATATTTTTAAAATTGGCATGTATTACGGATTTTAAAGCAATTTTACTACACATTTTTCAGAAATTTAAGTATTTTTTTTTAAATTTAACATTCTGCAATTAGCTTTAGCATTTTCGACAAATCCCTTCAGCAATTAAAGTAAATTGTGTCACCATTTTCAGCAAAAAGCTTCAGCATCTTCTGCTACTTTCAGCAAAAAGCATTCACACCAGCATCATTGCAGGTATTGCAACTTTTCTTGTTGCGGTTTGTGCTCGACGTGAATTATACGACACCAAGTCTTTCATAAATCAGAATAGAGCTGTGAATGAAAGAGCTTGGAGTGAGACTCACCAGATTTGCACCACTTGTACACGCTAATTAAAACATGCACTAATATCAGGTAGCAACCGTCCAGGATGCTAAAAGCATCAGCGCGTTCTTGAACACATCACATGGTGCGTGTGTAGCATAAGGAGGTTTGATTGATAGCAGGCAGGATGAAGATGAAACCATGATACTACGGTTGTTTAACCTTGTTGATGTTTCTGCTCTCATTTTTTAAAAATAGAATTCAGCTAAAATTCCTCAAGCTGCTTTTTTTTCCCTGAATTCCTTCTTTTCCAGTCAGTCATGATGGAATTTTTATTTTCCTCCCCAGAATTCTTCATCTTTACGTTTGTCTCTATTGTTGACTCTAAGTGAGAACTGGACTGAGTGCGTATGACATCACCATTGTAGAAAATGGTTTATTCCAGCTCCAACCACATGAAGTCAATTCAGTCGCCATTTTTTGGCAATATGGACGCCGCCATGTTGGAGTCAGATGACGTTAGTAAGCAGTGATTGGTTTAATAACTGTCAATCAAAGAATTCGAACGTTGGAGGTGGGGCCAGCAGGCTCCTTTGGTTAGTTTATAACTTGAATAACTTATCAAGACAAAAAAACAATAATTATCAAGAAATTGCTAAAAAAAAAAAAAAAAAGGTTGGATGACTGAGTAATAGCTGTTTATTTCTCTGTAGAACTCTATGTCACTATGTCCAGTTCTTATGTACAGTCAATGTTTCAATCATAGTTACAATATTTACACTTTACTCTGAATAAACCAAAAGAAATAACACGAAACTCCAGGATCAGCTTTTTAAACCCCTGGATGATAAGGACGGGAATTTCCACCTGTCTTTAATGTTCTTCTACTGATGGTGAAATGGATCAAAGTTCAGGTTGACTGTTTCTTAATTAAAAAAACACCCCCTCTCTCTTCTTTTTCTCTCCTTTGTTTGCTGTGCCGCTCATTTATTCTTTTCTGATTCGGGTAAGAAGAGCTGCATCGGTGACCCTCTTGGACCCCTGGTATCCTCCATCTTTGGACCATCAGGTTCCACTTCTGTCACTAATCCGTATTTTAATTGACAGAATTCCGGGATATGATCTGAGGTGTTCTTACATGTTTCAGGGCTCTATAAGACCAGGAAGATGGTGATATTCTTTGTTAAAACGTTAAAATAAAAAACTTTTCTCTTTAGATAAACTGATTTCTACGTATGTCAATGGTGCAACCACATGAAAACGCTCTAAAGTCCTTGTATAGTTCGTCATCTGGCATTAAATTTAAACTTAAACCTTTATTATTAAAATAAAATCATGTCAGCCATGATCTAAAAAAAAAAATCAGATCTAAGTATTTGTTTTTTGTGAGAAGAGGGCCACACAGTCCAGGGATAAATAATCAAATCTTTCCAAAGTTTGCAAAACGAAATCTGAAAAAAAGCAAGAAAACGTCACAAACAGGCAGACGGCTGGATCCAAGTCCAGCAGGTTTTATTGGAACTAGAGTGGAGCACAGATAAAAGTCCACAAAGGAGTCAGAGGTCAAACACGAGCATGAGGACATCAGAGAACAACCAGAGTGGTCAGGGTCTAGGCGAGGGTCGGGGCAGGCGGCGAACAATCAGAGTCAAAGATGAAGCAGAAGATCAGGTCAGGATGAGAGCGCTCGGTGGTGCAGGCAGTTCCAGTTGTTTCTGGTTTATGCTCCATGGCGTTTGAACCACCTGGGATGAGCTTCAGGTCATTTGTCCCCACAAGCATTAATGTGTCTTCAGTTGCTGTAAGTCAGAGACCATCTGTCTAGTTCCTGTTTTGTGTGTGATTGTTAAAGTTTAGATCTTTGGTTTTTGTTTTAAATGTCCTTGCTCTCCCACATCTGATCCCAGTGTCGGAGAACATACTTTCAAATCAGCCGACGGTAACAGAAAGTGAAAAAGACGGTCCTCATTTTGGGTTCCATCAGTCTAATGAGGAACCTGGAGGGAGGGGCAGGAACGGATCTGATTAATGGTGGAGGGATTTGTCTTCGCGTTCAGCCTTTTGTCAGCAGCTCTCTCTGTTGCTTCATCAATTTGCCGCCATTATCACGTCAATAGACGAGAATGGAGGGAGGAGGACAGTCGCGTATCGAATGGGAGAAGTCGCTTTAGTCGCACCATCTGTGGAAGGTGTGTGTGTTTGTGTGTTTCATCTTAACACAAACCTTTCAAATGTGCCATCTTTTAACATTCATGCCAAAAAAACAGTCTACTACTATTTTCTTCAATTTTGTAAGAATTTAAACTTTAGAATTTATCTTTATTCATCCTAAAAAGTAGCTTTTCAACCACATCTGCTGAGCATTCATTCTTTAAGGTGTGAGGATCAGAAACATCAAGCTGCTTAAGCTTAATGAAAGCAATAGAATTACCCATCTTTTACTAATTTATTTATTCATTTATTAAATATATAAAACATGTGGGATTGTTTCATTTTCAAGCAAATCAAATCTATCTTTTTAATTTAAATTTACGTCTTAAAAATGGTATAAAGGAGCAAAGGAGCCCATGAGAAGTCCTGTTCCATGACCTCTGCTGTGGTAAACTAATAAATTATCACTGTGTGCTCACTGAGTCAACCCAACTCATCTGTTGGTGGTTTTTGTGGGACATTGGTGTGAGCGTGAGCAGCTGTGGAACTGAAACTGATAAGCAAATAGCTGCACACACATCATTAGGTGCTCATTTACAGACATTAGGCAAGAGGGCAGGTAGATCAGACGAGGTGTGTGGGCCTCTGGGCGCAAACACAAACTTCCCTCCTTTGTTTTCAAAGTTCCTCTTTTTCTCGGGGGGGCACCACCCCAAAACATTGAAGATCCTTTCTCTATCTGTTTCCAGAGAGTCAAAACATGACAGTGAACCTGCTGGCTGGTGCAGAGCCAGTTGAAAACAATGATGCTTCATCGGCTCTACAAACGGCATCTAATCATGCAAACTAATTTAACATCTGTTTTCATCACTTAGCACTCTAACTAATTAGTTTGCTCAGGCAGGAACATCTGCAGCGGGGCCGCAGAGAGAACCACGAAGGTTCAGCAGACGCTGGAGAAGCAATAACAAGAGGAGGAAAGATGCTGCAGCATTAAGGGGAAATTAAACCTCGTTTTTGCAGTAGCACACACTGTCAGAGAGGCTAATTCTCCTGTTGACCTTTGACGACTGGTCTCTGTAACAACTGTTTCAGATTCAAGAGAACCTGCAGGAGAAGCTACTTACACACCAACCTTAATAATGCGCCCTAAAGCAGCAACCTCCAATGAAAAGTCTACGGCTACGTTTCCTCTACTATTCACTATACAGTGCGTTTGCCATTTTTTAGAGCTGTCTGAATCTACAATTCCAAAATTGAATGCCCTAGACATTTCCCAGAAATCTCTGCAAAACAACAGTGTTCATCAAGGCTCACAAGATTCCAAATATAGACCACAATGCATTGCGTTTTTGCAACAATAATGTGTTTACCTATCATTTTTTTACTAAACTATCAACGTTTTTATCATCCAAACACAGTGGATTCAAACATGTCGTAAAATGCTGGAATTGATTAGATTTTCACTTTGTGGGATCGGTGACTTCATACGTGCCATTAAAAAACTTTTAAAAAGTAGTGAGCAATGATCATTGGAGTGTTTGGAGCTGAGTGTGAAGCTTTTGGAACGAGGGTCAGCACCGCTAAGTCTGAGGCTATTGTTCTGGACTGGGTTGAGTGCTCCTGCCTCAGGTGGAGGAGTTTAAATATCTTGGACTCTTGTTGACGAGTGATGGAAGATCAGAGCATGAGATCGACAGGCAGATTGGAGTGGCGCCCGCTGTTATTCAGTCACTGTAAGCTACTGTTTTATTGTGGTGAAGCGAGAGCTGAGCCAGAAAGCGAAGCTCTCAAATTACCGGTCGATCTTTGCTCCAGTACTCATATGAGCTCTGGCTTGTGATCGAAAGAACGAGGTCCTGAATACAAGCAGCTAGGCGCTCATTTAGAGATAGGGTGAGACGCTCGGTCACCAGGAGAGAGCTCGGAGTAGCTGCTCCCACACATCCAGAGGAATTGGTTGAGGTGGTTCAGGCCTCTGACCCTGATGCCTCCTGGACGCCTCCTTGGAGAGGTGTTCTGGGCATGTCCCACAGGGCGGAGGCTCCGGGGAAGACCCAGGACACGCTGGAGAGACTACGTCTCTCGGCTGACCTGGGAACGCCTCGTGTCCCCCTAGAGAAGCTGGAAGAAGTGGCTGGGGAGGGGGAAATCTGGACAAATTTGCTTAGACTGCTGCCCCCACGACCCGGTCCCAGATGGGCGGAAGAAAATTGATAGATGGAGTAAGCAATTATGTGGATGGTGAATCTTCTCCCTGCTTGAGACCGATGACAGTTGTGTCGTCTGCTGTAGCGGCTGGATGGCTCAGTGGGCGGGGTGTTGGGCTGTAGGAAACCTGAATTCAATCCTTGGGGTGTGCGTCGAGCTTAATCCAGTGTGGGTCCTTGGGCAAGACCCATGACGCTTCTGCCTAACTGGATCCCCCTGTTTCTTGCAAATACAGTGTTGTGTCAGGAAGGGCATCCGGCGTAAAAACTCTGCCTGTGGTGAAGCTGAAAGGTGAACAACAACAACAACTGTTGTGTCATCTGCAAACTTGAGGATGGTGTTATATCCATGGGCCTGCAGTTGTGGGTGAAAAGAGAATAATGAAACCTGACATACTAAGGTCTGTTGGTCAGAAAATCCAAGACCCAGCTGCAAAGGTGAGTATTTATATCCAGATCCTTCAGTTTGATCATTAATTTAGAGGGGATGACCAACTGACCTTGACAAACAGCGTATGTGTCCTTATTGTCCAGGTGTGTTGGTACGGTGTGCAGTGCCGTGGAGACTGCATCCTCTGTACTCCTGTTGGCACAGAAGGCAAATGCAAGCTCTAAGCATGGAGCGGCTGGAAGGACATGAAACCCAAGACATAAAATACTTCATGAAATACTTCATGTTTTGGGTTGTGTATTAATTTGCCTATTGGCCAGAACTTATTTGAACAAGAGATCTCTGGATGTCAGTAAGACTTTCCTGGTTAAATAATGGATAAATCAAAAATTGTGTTCATTTCAGTGGGTAAAAGTCTTCACATTGTGTTGTGTTTGGGGAACAGCAGCCTGCAGAGCGGTCTGGGAATCCCACAGAGCAACAGATGCTTAACTACTCTCTTGAGCCGCTTCTTTGTCGGCCTGTCAGCGGTCCGTCTTTGTGTTAACCAGCTCTACGTGTGTCTGTCTCCTCCTCTAATTCACTAACTCCTGTTCAGGACTAATTAGTGCTCCTCTCCCCCCACGAGGCCTCATGTTGCAGCACAGTTTACTGTGCTGAGTAATAAGCATCCAATAAGGGCCTCCCCTCTCCTTCCTCCTCCTCCGCTCCTCCCTCTTCATTATCCTCCAGTCTCTGTTTTGATGGCTGTCATCAATCAAGTCATTTGGAACAACACCGAGCCGGGAAACCGAGAACAACCACCCTGGGTTTACCAGGAAGTCTTCTATTCCCCTGCAACCCACTAGACCAATCAGAGGAAAACTGGGCGACTACAATGGAAACAATTGAAACTGGGAGAAGATATTAGACAAGACACCACAATGGGACACGAACAGAAGGAGAACAACAGGCTTTATCAGGCTGGATATGATGGGAGATTTTCCCCTTGACCCAATGTCTCCTGGGATACCTCATATTTTACCTCCCCGCTCCTCAGATGACTTCATCTCTGACTCCTTTGTTCACTTTTCTTTTTAACTGCTTAAGTGGTTCCAGTTCTTATGATACGGAGTCGAATCCGGATCAGCAATGCTTTTAATCTGAGTTTAAACTGAGTTAGCAGGAGCTGCTCCTGGGAAGACATTTATCACAACTCTTTAAGAAAAGTTCTACTTCCATCATCTCCTAATCTATTTTCAGAGAATTATTTTAATACTGATTGTGCCATTTTTCATCCAAATCAACAAACCTGTGTTCTTTTATAGGACATAGTTTCTGCATAGTGGCAGGAGTTCATCAAAAATCTTAAAAATTCACCTCTGAGTTGTTGGCCGAACTGTTGGTGTAGAGTAAGCCGGCACTAATTTCCCATCATCCCTTTGTTTACACTTTTCCCCGCTAACTTTTCAAGCTAACATTAGCTGTGCAACAAAAATGGCGAGTAATATCAGAGCTAGAACCAGGATGGACGTGAATTCAGTCGTCTACAAGTGGATGCAACAGAATGGAGTAGAGCAGGGAGCTTGCAGCTTGCCCTTGTGGGTTTCATACTTAGAAGCTTTTCCTACATTGGCATTTTACATCTATGCTGATTCACGATGCTTTGAATAAAGAAATATATTCAGAGATACATTTTCAAGTCTAATGTACTCTCTATATGTCCTCCATCATCAGAAAAACACAGAAAACCAACACATTCTCATTCCCAAGTCGTCACATATTGACGTTTGGTTAAGGACCCCTCCATGTTTTTTGACATGCTGGCTGTTCATAAAATCAAGGGTCCACGACCCTTAGGATGTGGTACCAGACGCATCTGGTACCACACACGGACTGGTCCTCAGAACGCAACTGGTATCGGTACCCTAACCCAGTACTTATACCCTAACTCGGCACCGGAGGCGAGAACAGATGCTGTACCAGATGCGGCACCGGACTCAAATCAAACCAGGCCCAGGCATAGTAGCTGACGTGAACCAGTACTAGAGTACCAAGTACTAAAGCGGATCTGTTTTGTGGCCCGGAGGTTGGGACCCATTATTTAATGGCAACAGCCAGGACATCAAAAAACGATGAGTTAGGTAAACTCAAAAGGTACATTTTAATGCAGAAGGGTCCTTAACCAAACATCAATATGTGAGGAGTTGGGAATGAGAATGTGTTGAGAAAACACAATTTTTGCTGGTTGATCTTTAAGAGTTCCAATCGGATAAGGATGAATAAAAGCCTGACTGTTCTTACCCTGTGTGCATCAAAGTGTGTATCATGGATATGAAAGTACAACACATCTGTCATGGTTCCACCCTCAGTTACCACCCCTGACCACCAGAGGTAGCCCTAGCCAGAGTTTTAACCTCGCTGTTCCCTGACTACAACTCCCAGCAGCCACTGCCATGGCTTCCTGTCTGCACAGCTGGTTTCCATCTTCATCAGTACCATCCTGCATTTAAACCCACCTCACTTCTTCAGTGCGAAGTCTTGGTTTTGCCTTGCAGACAGTCTGAGCAGTTCTTCCTTGTTTGATCTTCCTGGTGTTTGACCTTTGCCTGACTCTCCTCATTATCCTTCCTTGCTCCTAGTTTTGACCTTGGCCTGTTTTTGACTACGCCTCTGCTTTTCCATGTCTGTTGTTTCCTCGCCATTAAAATCTATGGTTGCACATGGATCCAACCGCCTCTGCCTCTTCATCACATCATCTATAAATTTTAAACTTCAGCAAAAAAAAACAAACAAAAAAAAATTACCAAAATTGATGATAGAAATTAACTCATCAAAGAAAATTGCCTTTTATGAAAACGTCCAATCATGTTTTGGGAGTAAACTTCTGCCAATAAATAGTCTCTATTGCTCATGTGACTAATCTTTTAACTGCTTTTGTTATGACCAAGGTTGTATTTGAATTTGAACAACCTTGAGACAGATGGACTACAGCAGCTGAAGAACCCACCAGATATCACTCCTGTCAGCTAAGAACAGGAAACTGATACAATTCACACAGACTCACCATAACAGGACCATAAAAGATGGAAAAACTTTGTCAGGTCTGATGAGTCTCCATTTCTGCTCCCATATTCCGATGGTAGGTTCAGAATCTGGGGTCAATGACATGAATCCATTCTGGCTTGTATTAATAGTTCAGGCTGGTGGTGGTAGTGTCATGGTGTGGGGGATATTTTCTTGGCCCACTTTGGGCATGGTTTCAACACCACAGTCTGCCTGAGTACTGTTGGTGACCCTGTCCATCCCTTTATGACCACAGAACACTATCTTCTGATGCTACTTCCACCATGTCATAAAGCTGGAATCATCTCAGACTGGTTTCTTGAACAATGAGTCTACTGGACTCAAATGTTCTCAACAGTCCCCAGAACCCAATAGAACCTTTGGGATGTGGTGGAGATTACCATCAGATGTTCAGCTGACAAATCTGCGGCAACTGTGTGATGCTCTCATGTCAATAGGGACCAAACGCTCTGAGGAATGTTTCCTTGTTGAATCTATGCCACCAAGAATTAAGATGGTTCTGAAGGGAAAAGAGGTCCAACCTGGTACAAGCAAGGAGGACCATATAAAGTAACTTGTTAGTTTATTTTTTCTTCCAAACTTTCTTGAAACATTTTGACATTAATGTGAGACATAACAAGAGTTTTTTCACCCCTATTTCCATCAAAAATACATAAAAAGTCAGTTTTTGAAGTGATTCTCCCCTTTTTGATATTCTGAAGCTATTTAGATCTAAATTGTGCTCACAAATGTCCTCAACCAGATGCCGGCACACACCGTCGAACACTCTGGTTCTGAGCTGCAAAGGGCCTTCTTGTCGGCTCAGCAGGTGTTGCTGTGTTTGTCTTTGACATGAGGTTTGTTTTCCCAGGTATGTGGCCGGCTCTTATCAGCCCGCTATAATCCAGCAGGAAATCACCAGGTGAAGTCTGCTCTGACTCTCTGCAACCTTTAAGTGAAAGTTAATTACAACCTTTCAAGCTGTTTTCCAGGAAAGGTGTGACCAAAAATGAAAAATCTGTATGGACGGATTAAGATTTATGCTGCTTTACAGTGAGAGGGCAAACAGCAGACAGCCAGAGGGAGGCCCAGTGCCACCTGTCCATACTTGGTGTGCAATTCCAGCCTGCCAGGAGAGAAAATAAGTTTGCTTTCTGCAGATTTTACAGCCTCTTTATGTGCTCCGTGGTGTGGTGATGGCTGATAATCGCACCAGCAACGGTTGATAAGGACGCCTGTGTTACTGTCAACGTTAAGCGGGCCGTAAAGTTTAATGAAGATTTAGCTGTAAAATGATTAATTCCGTCATCCAGATCGCAGCAATTAGAGCTGTATAGTTCTCAAGAGTGTTTGTGCGGCTCACAAGCTGGAGCTGCAATATAACCGACCTGTGTGAGAAAACCACACATTAAGGTCATCTGAAGCGGAGATCAAAGCCGACGGGTTGATTGGCAGGCACACAAATGAAAGGACGAGGAGAACAGCAGGGAAGGAAATGCAAACACGTCTTTAGGAAATTGAAAAAACCAAGTCATTCATGCAGAAATAAATAAAACATCATCATATTTTTCAACATTTAATTAATATTTTAACTTAATTCAATCTAAAAAAGAAGTGGATCCATGATGTTCCCATTCTCAGGTTAGACAGAAAACACATTTTAGATGTCAAATTTCAATGGATGCCTTAACTTTATTTTTTTATTGTTTAGCTTTTGTTTACAGAACTTTTCTTTGCATTGACTACAATTTATAAGAACAACAAACAAATAATTACAAAATAAAAAAGCGAACAGACATGAGTACTCCACAGTCTTTTGATGGACATGTTTATGTCAACAATATGATTCAGTTTTATCAGGATTATTTGCAGGATTCTTGCAGTTCCCTTGAAGTACGGCCACCTTAAGGGACATCATGAAAATGGAATGTACCACTGTTGTGTGTGGGGTAAATGTATCGCTAATCTTGGCAGTGGACCTCGCCTCTGACTCGTCTCGTGCCCTCAGCTGTTCCAGTTCCATCTGGGTGAAGCCTATCTGTTACACTATCCAAACGTGTAGCAGTGGAGTTACATTCCTCTTTAATATTCCTGGTAGATCACCTGTCCGTCCTGGGAGAGGATCATCCTTCATGTGGAGATCACTGAGATTTCTCCTTTTTTTTCCTAGAATCTTTGTTTTTTTTCAAGAGTTTTTCCGTACCGAGAAGGAGGGTCTAAGGGCAGGGAAAACCAGTTTAGTTTAGTCGGTTTAGCTTAGTAGCAACCAGCTATTGTTTATATTTTATAACTGATTTTCTGCATTTGTTCAATTACCAGTATGAGGCCCAATGGGACAATTGTTTTGTGATACTGGGCTAAATGAATAAAACTGAATTGATAAGATGAGAGTACTGACCCTTTACTGACTGATGCACGTACGAGATGCGCACAAGTCTCCATTGGATTTCTATAGGACTTAACATAGGAGTTAACAGCAGGGTTAGGGGAGGTTGAAAAAAGACAACCTCCCTGCATCTCACCAACTTCCTGTTTACCAGTTCTTAAGTGTTTGGAATGACCTGTTGCCCGCAGCATGCCCATAGAAAAAATGTGCATTAACATTGTCTCTGAACGGGTTCAGTGAGCGATCTACGACCTTGATATTTCACATGGGTCACCTGTCAGGTTTGACCGTTTATCACCCAGAGACAGCACATCTCACCATAAGGGCAGGTGTGACACAGGCATGTCTAAAGTCCGGCCCGTGGGCCAGATGTGGCCAACGTTCGGCCCACAAACTCCTGACATAAAACCAATGATATGTGACCCTCAGAACTTTCTAAGAACCTAATTGTGGTCAGCTAAATGAAGTTATAAACATTTGGCAACAACTGGTTGACCTTCAGAGCCTTAAGGGCCAAATGGCAGAAAGAGATTTATTGTTTCTTCAATCAAAACCACAATTCTTGAATAAGATTACTACTTTTATTTTATGTTCATGAGTTAAACCAGAAATGGACACTATAACAGCTGGAATGTTTTCCAGATGTGTCATCATAAGGGACCTTACCTGAAAATCCAGGTCTAAAGCGACTGCTGCTCTAAAACCTTCACACAAAATAAAAAATGAAAAAATTAAAGTGACTTTTTCTTTGATTTACATCTAAATATTTAATAAAAAAACACATTTATCTTTTAGTATTTGATGTCTAATGGACTTGAGAGATTTTTCTTCATGTTTCATCAACAATCTTCAACTTTTCGTTTATTTTTTCACTTTAAAAATAGTTTATTTAACCCACTTCAGCTTATTAAATCTCATAAATTTGAAAAGAGTTTGTGACTGAAGTTTGTCTCCATGTGAGGAGGCTGGAGGGTCCTGCCCCCGTCTCACAGGACCAATCACAGAGGAGCGGCTTTACTGCGCGCTGGAGTGTCCGTGTTGGAGTCACTGCTGTGCAGAGGGTCAGACAGAGGCCATCTCCTTCTGCAGCTACAGAAACATCTGCAAACATAAAGTAACGTTTTTGCTGTGATGGAGAAATCTAAAAACTTCCGCATCGATGCGCTCCTGGCGCGCGACACACAGCACCGCACGAGCGCGCTCCCGGGAGCCTTTCCTACTGATCCAGGTCAGATCCACAGAAAAGAACTTCATTCGAACAGTTCTCCCTGCAGACCCCCGTCCAAACCCAGCCTCCTCAGCCTGTCGGGCCTCGCGGCGCTGCAGCGCGCGGCTCTCATCGGGGTCCACCCGCTGTTTCCTCTGGGGCCCTTCGAGCTGCAGACCCCCGCCTTCCTGCAGCCTGCATGGGCGCAGCTGGCTCAGCAGCATCCGGGCCAGATGAAGGGGATCCCCGCCGCCGAGGCGCCCCCCCTGGAGCCGTGGATCGGAGGGGGAACCGGGACAACTGGGCTTGGAGAGTACGGAGGTATGACGGAAGTTTGGAACCGCATCAATTTAATTTAGTTATTTATTGTGTTTGTTTGAATAATAATACAACAATTGAATTAATTTACTCTGAAAAACACCTTTAAACAGCAATGATCTCAGTCACTTTACCAAAATGTGGTTTATCTTCATGATTTTTCTAATGATCTGTACATATTTAAAATGTTTGAGTTATATTCATGATTTTTATAATAATATGAATTATAATCTGCACATATCTTTAATGCTTGATCTGCTATGAAGAATTCTGAAATAGTGTTATGTCTATGTACATGATCATGTTTATTGATACTTACGGATTCTTAATGACCCATATCTGTGTTGGTAGCAGTATACATATTTAAATATAAGTTATAATGATGATAATGATAATTCATATTAAACAAAAATAGAGCCGGGGTGGGATTATATAAATTAATTTCCTCCTCCCTTCAAGCAATCTATAATTTGATGCCTAATTATTCCAGGTTTGACTTTAAGGATGTGAACCTGTTGATTGTTTATGCATTATTCTTGTTTTGATTGCTTGGAAGAAACCATTTTAATCTAATCTAATAATCTAATAGAAGTTACTTCACTACATTGATTAATTTACAAAAAAGGTAATTAGTAATAAGTAGAAAAGATACAAATTAATGCATTTTCTATTATTTTTGACTTAAAAAGTATTTAAATTGTCTTATGTTGTATGGTTGAATTATAGTTTTCAAAGCACCAACAAAATTATTAATAATAATAATCCTTAGATAAAATATATTGTTAAAAAACACCAGGAAAGTTATAAGATTAATAAAACTATTTTTGATAGATGAAAAGGACAGAGGTACTAACGAGGTACAAACGAGGTCCGAAACGGCCGTTAACTGTTAAAATTTCATACAAAGCCTAAATAATTAAAAAAATAATAACAACAATTTGTGCTTCATTAGTCAAAATACCAATAAATTTTACATAAAACTTAGTGAATCATTTAGTTATTTTGCATGAACTTAACATAAAAACAAGACACATGCAAACATATTGGTTTATTTTATGGTTGTCTTTATCAAAAGTCTCACATCAACCAAGTTTTTTTTTAAACTTTATTGAATGCAAACAAATTTACAGAATATTTAGACAAATACATTCAAAACAAAGTAAGGACTACAATAATGATAATATTCTAACACAGAATAATTACAGTAAATATGAGTTAAAAAATTGTTAAAAAAGAGGCAGTAATTAGAAACATTAAACGAGAATCTAAATTAGTCATCAGGTAGGAAGGCACAAAGTTTAACTGAATGGTTTGCTTTGGTGGTATAGATCCTTTTGATGATGCTAAAAAAACTGATGTATTTCAGTTATAAAACCAAACAAATTAGGAAAAAATTCTGCATTTGTGTAAATTAAACTTGGTTTGAAATAGCATAGAATATAACAGAAAATAACAATATTTTTTATGTTTTATTATCAAAGCTAAAACAGGTAATATGTGCAAAATTTATCATACAAATTATTTTTAATGTACTATTCATGAATTGTTCCAATTTTTTCAAAGATCAAAAGAAAATACACAATTATAGAAAAGTGGAGTATAGATTCAGGGGAGTTGTTGCAAAAACTACAGTTATCAATATCTGAAATTTGGAAATGTACATATTTGTTAGGTAAATAAATACTATGTAAGATTTTTTAAATGTATTTCTTTGACTTTATTATTAATGCAAAATGTTTCAGGTCGTATCCATGCTTTATTCCAATGAATAATTCCAAATATATTTCACATCAACCAAGTTACTTTTGCTAAATGTTAACGTGATGACGCAATTTATGCCCCGCCCTTCTAATCAGCGCCTCATAGTGGTGAAAAACAAGCACTACATCACATTTGGAACCCCTTCGCATAAATGTAAAAATCAAATCTCTCTAAAATCATTTTTCATCAGACAGTCACCTGCAGACATTTTTTAATTTTATGTTTTTTGTTGCAGTCTGTTCACGTTTTTCATAATGTGTCGTCCACCCTCAGCCCCCAGTCAGGCAGCTCTTCTGGGGAAGTGTCGGAGGCCGAGGACCGCTTTCACCAGCCAGCAGCTGCTGGAGCTGGAGAACCAGTTCAAGCTCAACAAGTACCTGTCCAGACCCAAACGCTTCGAGGTGGCCACGTCGCTCATGCTGACGGAGACCCAGGTCAGGAACACAGATGATGAGGAATAACTGATGCTTAACTCTAAATCATTTTTACATCGAGGACTTCCTCTGAATGGGAACAACTTCAAAAACACCTTTTTTAATTCTGTGCTGTAAATTTAAAAGATGAGAGGCCATCTTTACCTTTTTTTCTGAATTCTTTCATTTTTAGGTTAAGATCTGGTTCCAGAACAGACGCATGAAGTGGAAAAGAAGCCGTAAATCCAAGGAACACGTCGCTGACACACCAAGAACCGGGGCAGACAACCAGAACGTCAAACCGGATCTCGACTCTCTTTGCTCGAGTCCGGGGGATGAAGAGGAAGCAGACGATGAAGATTACACAGAGGATACAGGGAAAGATTCCTTTGACTCTTTGACAACGTTCATAAGAGGAGGAATGGAGGACTACGTCAACCTGAAGGACGGAGCCCTGGGAAAAACCAATCCAGTCTTTGTATAGCTGTAACCGTTAGCGTCTGTTATCAGAACACAGAGTGTCATTAGGAGCTCCATGAGGTGACATGAAGAGGAAATGAATCTTCAGTGGGAGCAGGAAGTGCTGACATCTGCTCAGGTGGATGATGCTGTTTACCTGGATTTTAATGCTTCTATAATAATCCATTCAGACCTTATAACTAGAAAATCAACTCTGCCACTTTAGTGGGAACAGCTGTACAATCTAATAAAACACAGTTCAGGAGGTTTTTGTAGGATAATAAAATATTATATTAGCTTTATTTTGGAATATAAACATTGTATTTGTATTTTAAATATAGTGGCTGGTGAGTTTATCGTATTTATTTTTTTAGATTTAGGTTTTCCATGTATAAAACTAAAGCAAATGCTGGTTTGTCATGTTTTTTTTAATTAAATTGGTTTTACTTGTAACCAGAGAAACATGGAGATCTGTGATTGACTTTGGTGCAAATGTTTTATCAGCTTTTCTTGCAACCACACAAACAAAATTATAAATAAAGTAAATCATATAAATTGAGTAGTGATTTTAAAAGCAATTATTATATAGCTTTCTGAAATATGTTTAAAAATAACGAGTTCAATCACTGAAGTACACAGAAATTTAGTATTTAAACAAATTCTTATAAATATTTTTTGTTTATTTGTTTTGCAATTTTCATTAAAATGTTTCAGTTAATGTAATAATTCATGGTAAATAGAAGAACATATGTCAGGATAAAAAATGCATTTGTTTAAGTAAACAGACATAAAAAGCAAAAGGGTTCAGAGGATAACAAACCGGGTATGTTCACTTTGTGGGATCAATAAAGTTTATTCTACTCCAAAATGAGAAAAAAAGAAACTTCCATTAATTGTTTGTTTTTATTTATTATTATTATTTTTGTTTATCTATTTGTTGTTGAAATGTTTTATGTTGTAATAAAGACAAAACACCTACAGTAATGTTTTTATTTACTGCCTCTCTTAATGTGAAACTTGTAAGCTTTTTAAGTTTTGAATTTCAATTTAAGTGTTAAGTTTTTTTAATTATTGAAAATAAAGACAGAGCATTAATTTACATTTTAAAATATTTTAATTTATTTATGCTTTGAGTTTGGGAAGTCCTTCATCGTTTTCCGTAGTTTCCCAGAAGACAACTGCGTTTATTTGTTGTCATAGCAACTTAGGCACTCGAAAACCCTTGTAATGTATGAGGGTTTTTTCCGACTCCAGCGTCAAAATCCAGCTTAAAAAGAGGTGAATTTAGCAGAAACGCAGTCTTAAGTTTTGATATTTTCTTTATAAACATCACGTAAAACTTGTAAACGCATAAACGTTAATTTTAATGTAATTTTTTCTCGAATTTCCACAGGGATGTCCGCTGAAGCACAAGAACACGAGCCCTTTCCGGTAAAGCCTTCCCGCTCTACGGTGGATTTCAAAGTAAAAGCCGAGTAAAATTATGATTAAACGCTTAAAAGACGTTTAATTTTTTTAAGTACTTAAGTAAAAAGAATAATCATATTTTATTTCGCTTTACATCATACACACAAAATAAATGTAATAAAGTTTCACATATTTATTCATTTTATTTTTGTAAGCTACGAAGGCCCTTTTTTTTACTTTATTGATGATGACGCCAATATTTAAAAGATTTGTTGGCAGCATACTTTTTTTGAGCTACACTTCCTTGGTATCTTAACAGATTAGTTTTAGCTTGATAGATTTCATGATCTTAATATTAACAATGGAGAACCCTTGGGGTCAAATTAGGCAAAATATGTATTTTTTTCATCATTAAAAAAATTTGAAAGCCCAGAGGAAAATATTGTTTGGGTTTTGCAGTTCAATTAGAAAAATCAGAGTTTTCAAACTTTTCTAAAGACAAGGTTGACATTTTATTTGGCACAAATGTTCACTTTCCTGTGCAAAAGTTGATTTAAAAAAGCAGAATGACCATAATCCTAAAAGGATATAAAAAAACATTTAAAAACATTTTTTGTTTTAAATAATGACTGATTGAAAGTTGAGAACAAACTAAAAAACAAAAATCAGCCTGGATGCTCAGCACCTTCAACCGTACCAAACTAAGTGGTGGAGGTTTGATGATATGGGCTTGTTATGCAGCCATTTTTAAATCTTCTACTTGCCAAAATTTAAAGATGAGATCATCTGACAGCTCTTGGGTGATTTAATCGCAAATAAGAACAACTAATTTCAGTTATTTGCAACAATATTGTAAAAATCTGTAAAATTATTTCTTAAATGAGAGAAAAGATAGTTATTTGTGGAAGCCTGTGAGTCATTTCTTTATGAAAAAAAATCTTCTGTAGTGCCACACCTTACAGGATCCAGACTTTCATCCCAGACAAAAGGATGTAAAGAAACTCAGGCGAGCCTCAGGCCAAAGACGGTGGTTCCTGGGTTTGGAAACCGAGTCCGAGTTGGTGTGGGAGGATTGGGAGCCAGGCGGAGAGTTCACAAAGTCACTGGTGTTGAGGAATGTTCGCAACAAGCTGCACAAACTAAGCATAAGGTTTTTAAAAGATCATATTTAAAGTTTCACTCTGATCACCAAGGACGTCCTCACATGAAGATTGTGTTTTCCTTACAGACCTCCAGAATCCGGGTTTTTCCAAACCTTTGTTCCTCACACGGTTCTTCTAAGTCCTGGGATTTCTTACTCCATTCCGGTCACCTTCAGACCTCTTCAAAGAGTGAGACATTCCAGCAATTTTATCCTTAACCTCCTGACTATTAGAGACAAAATATGTTTTTTGTATATTTTTTTTAATTAACCAAAACTACAATTGATATTTGGCATCATTACGAAGCCTCAAATGTCTTCTGTTGACACCTGAAGGGGTTCAGGCAGTGGTTGGGTTACCCTACTTTTGCATTTTTATAAGTTAGGAAGTTAAAAAGTCAGATTTTAACACTAAAAAATGTCCACCTGAAGCCTCTGTGTAACACGGCGGTGCCTTCTGATTGGACGTGACAGTGCGAGTACGAGGACTGCATCGAGTTTCTGAGTGCAGAGGGACGTTTTCCAGTGAACCTGCGGGCCGTCACCCCCTCTCATTCCTTAAAGGCCCCTGACTCGGTGCTGCTGCCCCTCTGTGGGGTCCAGCACTCGTCACAAGCTCAGTTTCTTCTGAAAAACCTCAGGTATATCTGAGTGTGGATGATGTTGTAATTCAGCTGATATTTGGACCCTAAATCACAGTTGTTTACACAGTAAACTGCAGACGTTCTTCCTGTGGGATTGTGCTCCACCGTTCCACATCCGTCCAGCGCGAGGCCTCCTGAAACCGGAGCAGACATGCAGCATCACGGTGGTGTTTGAGCCCCAGGAGGCCAAAGTCTTCCAGCAGGAGGCGCACTGCAGGTTTGGAGAGGAGGAGGCCTGGACGGACAGCTGCTCTGTGCTCCTGCAAGGAGGAGGTACAAACGAGAACACGCAAACAGGGCCGACTCGCTAGTACTCTTTTAAATCATTCTAAAGGGATCATTTTAGAGCAGTGGTGTCAAACTCAATCCCACAAGGAGCCGAAATCCAAATCACACCTTAGGTTGCGGACCGAAAAGGATAAACATTTATTGAACACTATAAAACTACATTTTTAAAAGTTTAAAACCGTAACTTTTTAACATAATTATGAACTAGATATATAGCATTACCTGTGATTCTGCTAGTAATGCTAAAAGCAGATTTTGCCTACTTAAAATGCTAGTGCTGATAGTGGAAGATGGTGAAGCTGATAGCTGGAAACGCTGAAGTTGATAGCCAACTAAAACATTAGCCAAATGCCAAAATAGCCTAAAAAACAAACAAACAAAAAAACTTAGGTTAGCCAAAACAGTTAGCATGTAGCTGAAAAAATAGCTAAACTTAAAAAAGCCTAAGAAACTGAAAAAAAGCTAAATTAGTCAAAACAGCTAGCATGTAGCTGAAATATTAGCTAAACTCCAAAATAGCCTAAAAATCTTAGTAAATGCTAGTCCAAAAAACTAGCACAATGCCAATTTTTAAAAACTTTAAAACAGTAACTTTTTAACATAATTATAAATGATAAAAAGGCAGGAATATTATTCCAGAATAAATCAACTTAAACTTTAAATAACTTTCATTATTTTACTCTCCATAAAAATATATTTTGTCAAAATTATACAAGTTAGAAATAATCGCAAGATAACATCGGGCAATTAATAACAATAAAATAAACTGATCTGGAGGGCCGGATAGAATTACCTGGAGGGCCGGATCCGGCCCCCGGGTCTTGACTTTGACACATGTTTTAGAACGTTTTCTTGGAATCTTTCTGTCTTCTGAGGAATAAACTGTAATCAGCAGGGAACTCAAAGGTTATGAAAAGCCAATTTATTTGCAGAATTGTCTTTTTTTGAGTGTTTTTCATCCAGAAAAGGTTATACAGTATTAAAGTGTGTAAAGAAATAAAATAAATCCAATCTGTTTCACTTTCTGTCTTTCCAGCTAAATATCCTCACCTTCAGTTCAGAGGTTTTACAAGCTCAGGAGAAAACGAGCACAGAGATCCAGTCCTGCAGTTTGGGTCGGTGGCGGTTGGTCACAGTTCGTGTAGACACTTTGAGATCTTTAACCCGTCTCTTGTGAGTGCATGCACACACACACTCATACCTGCACAAGGCACAGTTCACATCATTGGATGCCCCTCCCCTCTCAGGTAGAGGTGTCCTTTTCTCTGTCGCGGCTGCCCGGCGTGGAGCCCGTGTTCGGGTCAGAGTTCAGCTGTGATGTCACTGCGGGGGTGCTGGTGGCCGGAGGATCCCTGCGAGCGTCAGTCACATATTCTCCAGCAGAGGTGGACGCCGTCTCTGTGGAGTATCTGTCTCTGACCTACAGAGGAGCGCTCAGCAAAGCTAACATCAAACTCACCGGGAGGTGCACAGGTGGGAATTACTTTTATTAATATGATTTTACTGCTGCGTGTGTTTTGAACAGATCCTCTCATTCAGGTCCTGAAGTGTCCCTGTCCTCCTCTCTGCTGGACTTTGGGAGTGTTGAAGAAAAGCAGAGTGCAGCTCAGACTCTGGAGATGATAAACTCCTCCTCTATTGAGGCTTTCTACCAATGGGAAATAAACAATTCAAACAGCATCTTCAGCATTCATCCAGCAGGGGGCGCTGTTCCCCCACAGAACCGCATCAAAGTCACAGCAGTTTACAGACCCAGGAGTGTCATGGAGCACAGCAGCAGAGTGGCGTGTCTCATCCTGCACAGGGTAGGGGGTGCAGACGATCCACATGAGAAGAAATCAGTTTATTTACTTGAGCGTCATTTCAGGAGCCAATGTTTCTGGATTTGGTGGGAACCTGCCGCTCAGAGCTCCAGAAACCTGCAGGACGGAAACCCAGAGATGTGAGGAAAATCCACGGAGAGAATCCAGCAGATATACATCATAAGCATGATGATAAGCATCATCCAAACACACAAGAGGGACACGCCCCCACGATGGAGGCAAGTGCACACGTGCAGTTCAGAGGTTACAACTTCAACTCGGCTCATTTTAAATCATTTTAAAGGGGGCGCCAGTCATGATTACATGTAGCTTATTCCAGCTGAGAGAACTTTTGAGGACGCATGAACAGAATCATGTCTAATCAGAAGTATTTTGGGGCTTTGTCCCAAACGCAGAGATTTCTCCAGATTACAGAGGATGAAGTATTCAAAATAACAGTTTATCAGCTTTCACTGGAATTTTTACATAATTAAACACATGTCAGTCTTTTCTTTTAGACCTTTCAAAGAGGCTCCTTTTATGAGTCACACTCACACTGACTGTCTGCATATTTATTCTGCATTGTAACTTTATTCTGGTTTTAATTTTGGTCTCAATTTGCCTAATTTTTTTATTTTTTTATCCTGTCTTTCTTTTATTGTGAAGCACTTTAGTACCCCTAGAGGAGTTGTAAAGTTTAACTCGTTCAATCACTTCTTATTCCAGTTTGTTTTCACAATTCTTCTTTCGTAATACATCTTTGAGTGAAACTTTGACCCCACCAAAGACTCAAAGACTCACCAAAATTTGACTGGTACTTGGTGAAAAATCATTTTGTGAATTTAAGCATCACCGGCGACGCCTCAGGATGTTCAAAGATGTCATTCTAGGTGTTTCTTTTCAGTGTTTTCACTTTTCCCTCCTTTTTTTTGCTCCTTTCTTTAAACCAAATCTGTTTTTCATTAGAGGATCACAGTCTTTGTCTTAACTGTTTTTCTTTTCCAGGAGCCAAATCAAACAAACGCTGCTGTTGTCAGATCAAACACACCGATGGAAGAACTTTACAGAGTTTACATGGGAAGCACTGACCTTTCCTCTGCAAGTCCATCTCCACATGTATCTCTGACGCCACACGAGCTCCTCTTCCATCACAAACTAGCTTCATCTTCCTCCACCGACGACTCCTCCTCTCAGTACGTCTCCATCAAAAACCACAGCAGCAGCACGCTCAGGTACCTCCACTGAAAGATCTGCATTGGGCTCAGTGATGGCGAACCTTCTGAGGTCATTTTCTCTGATTCCAGTCTGGTTTGGACTCTTGTCAAAGATTCTCCGTTCACGCTCTCACCCTCGTCATGTGACCTGGCTCCGTTAAAGTCCACCTCCTTCCTGGTGACGTACGCCCCTAAAGATCTCAACACTCTGCACGGAGGACGGCTAGAGTGCTTTGCATTCTATAAGGTGTAGTAACTTCACCAACATAAGCTGATTTTCTGAAGCTTAAGCTTTTTCCTTTTGCAGTTTGACATGTTTGTGTCTCTGGATGCTGCAGGTCAGTCCTGGTGTGGGACAGCCGGGTCCCCCCTGGTGCGGGACGGTCAGGGTCATCGGCCACTCCTTCCAGTCGGGGAGAGAACACTTCAGACCAAACTGCTCTCTGATGCCCTCTCATGTGGTGAGACACAAGCTCAGTAAGAACGCAGCTTCACCCTGGAATCTGACTCTCAGACGGAAGCGAAGGAAAACTGTGATGAGGAAAGGTCTTTTTTAGAAAAACATGTTTGACAAGAAGTGAGTTACAAGACCTAACTGTGGTAAAAAAAAAAAGCTCCGAGGTTTATTGATGCTGAACTCAAACTTCCCTAGGAGCCCACTGGGTTGCTGGAGCCCATCCTAACCACTAATAGGTGAAGGTGATGTACACACAGATCAGTCTTAAAAATGAGCAGAATCCAGTTTGTTGCAAAAAATACAAATTATGGACAAATTCAGACCAAAAATGATCAACATCCTTTAGAGTTTGATGTAAGTTTAAACTATATATTTCTTTTACCTTTTTGTAAGCATTTTATCATTATTTTTAGCAACAGAAACATTCGTTTTTACTTTATTTATCCGGGTTCTGCTTTTTAAATCTTTATTTTGTAAATGTTTAATTATTAAAAAATACAAATTTGAAAATATTAATTAAAGATACCTGGGAAAATAAAAATTAAATTGCTGCATTCTCTAATTTTTAATGTTAAAGTTTTTTTTTTATTTTGAAAAGATTTCTCCCATGACAGTTCAAAGCTTTTTCACCAAAAAAAAAAAAACAAAATATTAATTTGTGAAAACCTGAAATGTGTCTCCATTTCTTTACAGAATTTAGGAAAATCACAGAGTTTTTCAGAATAAAAGTAATAAACTATTTGATTTATTCAAAGTCATTTTTTCTATTATTTCTATTATTTTTATCTGAGGTTTTTTGTGGGATCATTTGCATTGTTTCTTTTTTTAGTTTTTTTGGTGTTTTTCTTGAATAAACACCATTGAAATCACAAAAGTTTGTTTTCTAGAACTCCTTATAAGATTATTTATGATGGTTTCCTATATTAGGAGGTTGAACCTCTAACGTTTAGCAGTTCTTCACACACATTCACTGCTGTCCTCTTCCGTCAGAGCTTTCCGCCGCTCGCTGTTGTCTCCTATCGGACCGTGCTCCTGCAGAACCACGGAGACCTGCCGCTCACGTTCTGCCTGGACCGTAGACCAGAGTCCGTGGAGGTTCTGCCGAGCTGTGGTCTGATCCAGCCACGGCGTCATCAGATCCTCACCCTCAGAGCAGTTCCCACCGAGGACAGCCCCAAACAGGGGTTCACTGTGTCACTGCGACTCAATGCAGCCGACTTCACACAGGTGCTACACACACAGCATGAACGCACAACTCACCAAGAAGAAGAACCCTCGAGGTCCTGAGCGGCCACAAGCCAAACCCACAACTTCAGTGTTTATGTTCTTTGATTTACTAGAACTTTTCAAGTGTTAACAGGATCATTCCAGTAGATTGTGAAGGAGAAAAGCGGCTCATATGAGATCTCCATCTGCAGGAACTGTCAGTGCTCAGCGTGCTGGAAAAGCCGCGTGTTTCTCTGGACTGTGGCGCCATCTTATATTTCCATCCCACAGCCGTGGGCTCGGAAACGCAGCGCCGCCATCACATCAGGAACTTAAGCCGCCTCCCTTTACGGTAGATATTGGTAAATTCTTGTTTCTTGTCTCGATGCATCATTTATTTTCTTGATTTTAGGTTTCATTGGAGCGTTCCCGAGTCTCACCAGAATCTTTTCAGCGTCGGGCCAGACGCTGGTGTTCTGCATCCCAATGAGAGCTCAGTGAGACACAAACTTTACGTCTACAATGACTCTGTGGCTCATTAAAAACTGTCACTTTGACTCCGCCTGCAGGTGCAGGTGTGGTCCTTCCGTCCCGTCTCAGAGAAAACCCACCAGATCAAACCCACTCTCAGCTTCTGGCCAGTTCAGAGTGATGGATCTGAAAAATCCCAGCTGACCCTGGAGGTGGTTGGGACGGGCTCCTGTGGATCCATAAAGGTCGTCTTTAGATTTATCCGTTTTTATTAGTTTCTGGAGCTTCAGAAGTGATCTGTGTGGTTTCCTCTGTAGGCAGAGAACCCCGTTCTGGATGTGGGGGAGGTTCTGGTGGGAACCGATCGGCTGATCGAGGTTCCTCTGGTAAATGACAGCCCCTGTCCCGTCTCCTTCCGCCTCACTGTGCAGCAGAAGCTGACAGGAAATTCGGATTCTGAGAGGAGAGGTGGTGTTTCAGAAACGTCTGGAGGTCCGGTCCGTTCTGCATTTCCTCACCAATCGTATGACATCTGTTCCTCACAGCTCTACAGCTGCACAGTGAGGGAGGAAGCATCCATTCACGCTGTAAAGCAGCACTCAGGTCCACTCTGAGAGCAGACAGGAGAGCCCAGTACCTGTGGACCATCAGCTACCAGGTTCTGGATGCTAACGGTAAACTCTGTCTCAGTCAAGCTTTGACATTCATGATGAGGTTCCTAAAACTGGAATAAGAACATGTTTAAAAACTGAAACTGTACTGTGGAATCAGGGCTGAATTAGAGGTGTAGTGGTTAGCACTCTCGCCTCACAGCAAGAAGACACGTGTTTGAATCTTTGTGCAAAAACAAGGTCCACTGGTTAATAGGGGACTCTAAATTATTGGTGTCAAACATACGGCCCAGACGGTTTAATCTGGTCCAGTCATGAAGAGAAAAATATATAAGGATGTTGAGGAAAAAAGCCAGTTTCCTGCCCATTCCTGTGGCGAGTTCTGGTTATTTAAAGAAATGGTTGCAATACGCAATTCTGCCACTAGGGGAAGCAACGTAAAAGAAAAACCGTCATGACAAGAAATCAAGAAATAACAGAATTTCTTTACACATCTGGATAAGATGGAGTTAGAATCTCTGCCAGCCTCACCGCTATAGTTGCTTTAAAAATGATCAAGTGTGACACCACAATTACCAAAATGTCGTTGTCCAAATAGATACTAATTATAAGAATAAGTTGTTAGGCTACGAGGCTGTCTGAGGCATTTTTTTCCTAATGAGAAAAAAACAAAACAAAAACAAAGCTACAGATGGATAGATGGGTGCATGGATGGATGATCGAATGGATGGATGGATGGATGGATGGACGGAGGATTAGATGGATGGAAGGATGATTGGATGGATGGATATATGGATGTTATGGAATTATCTTAAGGAATTTGGTTAAAAATAAATAAATGATCAAAGTGAGACATCACTTTATGATTTCACATCAAATTCACTGAAATCCAACTCACTGCTGTGTTTACCAAGAACATTTAAAGCATTTCTGCTTACAAAGTGTGAGCAGAACTCAAGGGAATGGAACCAACAGCTGTACAGCCTAAAGAAATCCAGCCGTCAGTCACACTACTCAGAAAAAGGCTTCAGTTTTGTCGGTAGAGAAATGATTGAGGATTGAGGGGAAGCAGTGAGTGCACTCAGCCTTCATCACCCACCTGAGTGTCTACAGTAAAAGTCTTCCAGGTTCAGCCACACTTTGATCCTGAAGATTAAATCTGCTGAATCACAGTTTTCTTCTACCAATGGATCCAAGAATACATTACCCGGCTGCATCAAGTGTAACCGGTGAATAGTGAGCGTGATGCATCTGGATTTCCAAACCAGAACCCGGTTAACATCAGAGGATCTGATGAAGACTCTGTGCAGCGGTCCAACTCTCCCAATGTCAAGCGACTGGATGAGAAAGTGTTGTGAAAGGACGTCAACCAAGCACATGGAAAGGCCAATTCTGATCAAATATCAGCATGAAGGACCTCTTCAGTCTTTGGCTCACAGCCTCCTGACCTGCAGATGTTCAGGTCCTCCTGTCTTCTCTCCAGGGTTTGCTCTGCACTCCCCTCAGACGCTGTGCGAGGTGCGAGCGGAGGGGGTGATTCCCGTGTTACAGGTGGTCGATGCGTGCAGCTCTGGAGCTGCAGCCGTGATCAGCAAGCGGCACATGTGGGAACTCTTCTCATTGGACGGCTTCAATGAGCACGTGCGGTCTGCGGGTCTCTGTTTTCAAACGACCACCAAACGGCGGTCAGTATCACTGCTACACATTCATGGTTTAAACTACAGATTACACTGTTTCAGATGAGTTTATTTAGTCATAAACAACAAAGAAACATGAAAAATGTTCATTTTACTATAGCAGAAAAAGATCTTAAAGCTTATTAATGCTCGCCCACTGTGAGGCTTAACCACCACAGATGTATGATGGATAATCTGACTTCACCTCTGGACTCTGTAAAGAAACTAGAAGAAAATCAAGTTTGAAGCTCTGTTTCTGATAGAAGTTGAAGGAATAGAAATGTAAAAAAAAAAAAAAAAAAAAAAAAAGGCTTACAAAGAATTGTTTTTGGTAAAACATTTAAAGAAAACACTGATCTCCACATTTCCCATTTTATGCTAGTTTGTTTTCTTCTTTTTTCCAAATTAACGATTAAAAAATGAGAAATTACAACAATTCTGCACTTTAAAAGCTTTTGTCGTTTCTTTCTCATCTATACAGGTCCAACCACACCAAAGTCCTGCTGGATTTCAACTTCAGTTCTGCTCCTCTGAATTCAGACCCTTCAGGCTTTATGTTGATGTTTCAGAACCCTGGTTCTGTGCCGGTGGACTGGTATGTAAACGACAGAACCAGGAAGACAAAAACTGCTCGTACCGATGTTCAATCAGCATCTGTATCATCAGGGCGTTCTTGTTACCTGACGACCATCAGGTTGAGCTGGACCGCTGGACAGACGGAGCAGAATTTAGCA
This sequence comes from Oryzias melastigma, assembly GCF_002922805.2. Lineage (NCBI taxonomy): Eukaryota > Metazoa > Chordata > Actinopteri > Beloniformes > Adrianichthyidae > Oryzias > Oryzias melastigma. Next base: position 25,481,657 of record NC_050532.1, on the reverse strand, counting down.
GCAAGGAGCTGAATGAAGAGAAGGTGAGCCTCCTTAGAATCGAGTCTCTCATGTTTGAGTCATGCATGGAGCTTTAGTAACGAAATATAAATCTTACAGTCGGGGGAACATCTGTTCAGCATTTCTCCATGTTCGGGAACTTTGCCTTCTGGCCAGCAGAGGGCGGTGTGCCTTAGCTACAGGTCAGCAAACTTTGCAAAATCCGAGTGACTGGAAAATGGAAGATAAAAAATGAAGTTTTTCCTTCACAGACACGACCTTAGTGGATCACACTGGCTGCCCGTTGTCTTCAGACTCTCCCATGGCAGAGAGATGTGGGTGAGGCTGACACGCCGCTCGCCACTCCACAGCAGCGTTTAAAACATGTGTCAAAGTCAAGGCCCGGGGGCCGGATCCGGCACTCCAGATCATTTTATGTTACTGTTATTAATGGCCCGATGTTATCTCGTGCTTATTTCTAACATGTATAATTTTCACAATATATATTTTTATGGAGGGTAAAATATCAAAAGTTATTTAAGGTTTAATTTGATTTATACTGGAATAATATTCCTGCCTTTTTATTATTCATAATTAAGTTAAAAAGTTATAGTTTTAAAAATTGTCATTCTGATAGCTTTTTGGACTATTTACTAAGATTTATTTAGTCCATTTTGGAGTTTACCTAATATTTCAGCTAAATGCTAGCTGTTTTGGATGCTTTCTTCTTTTTTACGTTTTTTAGGCTGTTTTCAAGTTTAGCTATTTTTTCAGCCACTTGGTAGCTGTTTTGGCTAACCTAAGTTTTTTTTTTGGTTTTAGGCTAATTTGGCATTTAGCTAATATCAATTAGACTATCAATTACTATCAATTTCAGCTGTGACTATCAATTTCAGCATCTTCAGCTATCAGCATTAGCAACTTCAGCAGCCAAATTCAGCTTACAGCATTCACACTAGCATTATCACAGGTAATGCTATATATCTAGTACATAAATGTTAAAAAGTTACAGTTTTAAAGTTTTAAAAATTTTGATTTAGTGTGTTCAATAAATGTTTATACTGTTCTGCCTGCGATCTAAGATGTGTTTTGGATTTTGGCCACATGTGCGATTATGTTTGACACCCCTGGTTTAAAAGAAAAGTTCTTCCTGTCTCGTTTCTGTGCTTTGACCACACTTTGGGCGTTTTTCAGCTGAATTTTCGAGGGCTGACAGCAGACTTAGATAAACCGTGTCTGCACTTTGCCTCTGGTCATCATGTCTTCTCCTCAGTGGCTCTTGGAGACTGCAGTCCTCCACTGCAGGTGTGTTTCACTTCCACTCAGTGAAAAAAATGAGCATTGAAGTTACTAATGTGGCCTGGATTTGGACCTTTTCATCTTTATCACTGATAATATTAACTAAAATGTATTTTTGTGTGTTTTTTACATAACTTAATGAGTACAAATTATGATTTTTCTCTTTTTCAATGTATTTTAATTTTCTTTTTAGGCAATTAAACATGAATTTTTCACCCAAATTTGTTTTTTCTTTTGTTTTACTGTCCAGATGTATGAAATACACAACAGTGGAGCGGTCAGCGTCCATTATGAGGTGGATTCATCTGTGCTGCTGCAGCTTCAGGAGGACAACTTCAACCACGCCGTGCTGCGCTGCCTCAATCCTCGTGGAGAGGTTCTGCCCGGGCGGACGGCTGTGCTGGAATGGATCTTCTCTCCACTGGAGGCTAAAGTCTACCACGTAAATCTGACATTTGATGACTTTTTCTCTGGTTTTGTCGTCATTCTGTCCCGCTGCCGTCCTAGACCAGATTGTTTTTGTAATTCTTCTTTCTTTCTTTCAACTTTGAGGGAAATTTCAACTCCACCACATACTCAAAAATTGATCTGAATCGATCTATACTTAATTTATCAATAATCGATCCATAAAAGTAGCGATTGATCTAAGGCATTTAGCTGATATTTTAGCAATATACTAACATTTTTGGCTAATTGTTATCTACTGGAGTTTTTAGGCTAACTGAGGAATTTTCGTCTATTTAGGAGTTCAGCTAGTAATTAAGCAACGGGCTAGCTTTTTCGCTAATTTGGCCTCTACTAAAGGGAAAAATGTTAACAAAAATCCCTTTTTAAGAAATGATACATTCTTTTTATATTTTTGCTTTTGTTCGTGCCAAAAAATAGACATAATTCATGTTTATTTAAAAAAAAAGGTCATGTAGAATAAATGTGTGTGTGATTGAGGCCCTGTGACAGACTGGCGACCTGTCCAGGGGGAACCCCGCCTTCGCCCATCAACAACCGGGATAGGCAAAAGCACGGTCACAATTGGCATGTATGAAGGATTTTTAAGAAAATGTGCTACATTTTTTTTATGAAATCTACATCAGCTTCAGCTATTTTTTATAGTTTTTTTTTTAACAAAATTTCCAGTCTTTTAGCAAATTTAACATTTTGCAAATAGCTTTTGCATTATCAGTAAATCCCTTCAGGAATTAAAGTAAATTGCATCACAATTTTCAGCTAAAAGCTTCAGCTTCTTCAGTGATTACTTTCAGTAAAAAGCATTCACACGAGCATCATCACAGGTGATGCAACTTTTCCAGTTTTTCTTCAGTTCTTCCCTCTGTTGGATCACCAGATGGAGGTTCCCGTCCACATCCAGAACAGCAGCTCCGCCCTCCTGAGGTTTGAAGGTCGAGGCCTTCAGGCTCTGAAGCTGAACTCCTCTGACTCTGACTGTGAGGTGGCGGTGCGTTCTGTCCGGAGGAGGCCGTTTCCTGGACAGGTGAGAGCATCTATGAGAGAAACATGATCTACTTCAATGTCTTCATCGGAGGATCTCTTCTGGTTTGCAGCTTTTGTTCCTGTCAGAGGACAGCGTCTCTCTGGGGGACATCCCCGTCCTCTCTCCATCTTCAAGAATCTTTTTCCTGACGAACGTGTCGAACACAGACTCTGTCGTCTACAGCTGGCAGCTTCCTCTGGAGAGCGGCCTGCAGGTTTGTCACCATAGTTCTGTTTTAAAACTCAGACTTGTTGTAAAACCTGCTCTGTCTGATGAGACAGATCCGTCCAGAACGGGGTCGGGTCGGTCCAGGAGGATGTGACCTGTGCGTCCTCACCTTCACTCCTTCTGACTACCCCGCCGTCTATCAGCTGGACCTGGTCTGTCAGGTACCGGCATCCTCGTGTCATACTCATCTGCAGCTCAGCAGCCTGTCAGTCAGTCGTGTTGGTCTCTGTGTTTACTACAGGTCACTCCAGAGGCTGCACTCACTCGATATCTCAAAGCTTTGGATCTGTGGGAACAAGAGAAGCAACGACAGCTGGACGGGTTCACGGTCTCAGACCCAAACGTTTCTGAGAGACGGATACTCCTGATAGAAAAGGTCCGACTCCACAGACAGCTGTTCTAACATGGTCTCTGCATTCATGACTTCTTCTTTCAATCAGGAGCCGACACGACTTCCAAGAAGGCTCAGGAAATGCAAGGTGAGTTTTGGCACCACAGCTAATTAAAAATGTGTCTAAAATATAAATCTTTTTTAACACCCCTCTTCCAGACTCTTCCTCCACTTCATCCCACCGAAAGCTTCAAGAGAGCAGAGACTTCATGCACCAAACAAGGCAGAGCTGAGCGGAAAGTTCAAATATGGAGACGCCCTGAACCCCCCCAGCCTGCTCTGCTGCACCTGAGTGTGACGGCGCAGTCCCATACACCTGAGGTTTACCGCACACACCTGCCTGAACGGTTCAGAAGACACTGCAGGTGAGCTTCCATGTGTTTTCCTGATCGAGCACACGGAACATCACTTCTGGTTTGGTGAAAGATGTGTCCCCTTTTCTGCAGATACCTTCAGCTGATGGACCCCAGGCGTACTGTGAGCACATCGCCCCCTGCTGGACAACCAGCATCGCTGCACCGACCTGGCAGAGACGTCACGGTGAACATTCTAAACTCTCTGCTGAGGTAACAGCAAAACTTTACAAAGAAGCAGTTTAGAAAACATTTAGATTGAATTCAGAGCCACTATAGAACTTATTATCATACCAGCATTTAAAAAGACATTTTTATTCAGTTTAACATTTATAAGATCAAAGAAAACCTACAGAGCTTTGAGCATTAAACAACAAAAAAAATGTTCTCTTAAAATAATCATTTGTCAACATGAATAAGGAAATTAGCTTTTTATGTACACAAATTAGTATTTTGTGTGCATGAATTTGCGTTTCTTCCACAGAAATAAGTATTTTGTGCACATAAATTAGCATTTAGCAAGTTTTTCTTGTGTACACATATCCTAACATGCATAAATTAGCATTATGTACACAAAAATATTTTTTTTGCTCAGAAATAGAATTTTGTGAACACAAATATGTATTGTGTTTGCATAAATTAGCATTTTATGCACAAACATTGGTATTTTCTGCACACAAATTAGTCTTGCACACACATATTAGTAATTTATTCACAAAATTACTATTTTGTGTTTGTAAACTAGCATTTTGTACACAAAAATTGTATTTTGTGCGCACAAATTAGCATTTTATGGACAAAAATTTGCACTATAGTAACTTCAATTCCTCTTACTAACTTTTGTCCACAAAATACTAATTTGTGACAAAATACTTACTCATGACCTGAAATTATTCCTTTGAGGGAACTTTTGTTTTTATTTTGAATGTCCGCCTCTGAGTCCAGCTTTGACAGATGATTCATGGAAATGGCAGCAGATAAACTAAAGCAGCCTAATCGTAGCTGATGTTCATACATAATTTGATTTCAGGTCAGATTATTAAACAGATTAAGTAGCTCTCTGATGCTGCAGCACAGCTGTGAGGATCAGCATTTAGGGTTTTGTTAGTGATGGTTGCTGGACTTTAGAACCAGTTTATTCATTTGGATTTCTGCGTCATCTTTCCCTCCAGGTTTCTGTTTCCTGTTCAGCTCTTTGTGTTTGTGTGAATCAGCTGATCTGATTCTATTGATAAAGAGTCTGCCGTCGTGTTTGGATTCTTCATATTCTTATTTTGTGATAGAACTCTGCAGATTTACCAGCTCCTGTCAGTCACATGAAATCAGAAGAAAATGCATCTAATATTTAATGACAAATAATTAATATGAAGTTCTAAAATTCTGGGTTGTAAAATTATTTTTTCATTTTCAGAGACATTCTTGCTGATTCCGTCTTTCTTCAGTCTTTACGGTCTTTGGCGTCCAAGGCGCCGTTTTACCGTCCTGCAGAAACGTCCTGCTGTTCCCCCACACCACCCACGCCTCCTCCTGCTTTTGGGGGGGCCACAGCAGGACCGACCCGGACCTCCTCCTCCGAGCGCGTCCCGGTTCACATGGCTGAGGCCGTTTTAATGAACACCTTCCAGAACTTGATGATGGCGGCCGTCAAAGGAGAGCTGGGCCTCACAGCGCCCCCCAGGGGCGTGTCTGTACCGTCCCCCTCAGTGAGGTAAATGTGAGCTCAACCTGGACAGAGGAGAACGATGCAGAAGCTCTGAACCTTTTCTGTTCCCATAGAAACAGACTCAGCAGCAGAGACAGACGACAGACGGACGAGTGAAGACTCCTTCAGCTTCATCATGCTGGTCTGCCCCCCCCTTCATCATCAGTGTTTCCTCATCAGATCCGTCTGTGTGCATTACATTAAATAAAACCATATTTCACATAGTTTGCCTTTTAATCTCCATAAATTCAAACTAAAACATAACACATATTACAAAAACCGATTTGATCCATAAAATGTTTTTCCACAGTTTTCCTGGTCATAATCTCAGTCCCAACAGATGAGTTTCTGTCAGCGGCTCCATTACTACCATTGTCTGTCACCTGCAACAAAATATTTCTTTTTTTAATTGTAGTTTAATTGATAAAGAAGAATTGGTAGATATACAGATGTCATTGTAATACTTTATCATCATAACCGTTTTTTTTTTTAAAAGAACAACAAAGGAGAAAAAAAAAACAATAATGCAGCAAAATATTTAATGTTTGTGTTTTAAATTCACGCCTCAGATTCTTGTTAAGAAAAAAAAACTTTAGAGAATCTAATGCATGTGTTAGTCTTTGCAAAGAGTTTCATTATTCTGTGCAAATTAACTGAATAATAGAAATATAAAACAAAAGGATTAAAATACATTAATTACATTCATACATCCTTTTGAGTTTTAATTTCAGTTTCTGATCCTCACCTGGATTCATGATCACACCTGCTTCAGTTTGTAATAATCAGCTTGACGACTCCTTCAGTCTATTTAAGCTCCTGGATTCAGAGGCTGCTTTATTTTTTCTGGTTAGAAAGCTGGTTTGTTATAAAGTTAAAACTATAATACTTGGATTCTGTATTTTTTTTTTGAATTCACACACAAAAAAAACTTTCTGTCTTCTGAGGTTCAACGTCAATATTTACATTATTTTTTTTAAGTTGTTCAAAAAAGAACAAATGTGATTTAAGCAGAAAAGAGGGGAAATGAATAGTAATGTATAATCTTGATGTAATTATTTTAAACTGCAGCTGTTAAAAGTTCCATTGTTTTGGAAGCAAAAGTACGTTTTTCTGTTTAAGCAAAACATTGAAACACTGTTTGTCGATAATAGTTTAATAATTAAGAAAATGTTTCCAGTTTGAATTTTCTCTTTTTGTTATAGTTCTTGACTATACTTAGAAATAGTTTTCTGAGGTTTTTCCATTAAAGTGACTTTTTATCAAATCCACTAGATGGCAGTAAAGCCACAAAAAATGAACCTTTTAAAGTTGAAGCTTCTTCATGTTGAGTTTGAGTTTCTGTAAAGAAAGCAGCTGCCTGCAGTTTCTGCTGCAAATCCTGGTTTTCATCCCCTGAAGAAGTTTGTGCTCCTCATCTGAGGAACCTTCAGCTTTAGGCATGTTGATGGAGGAATCCCCATGTGCTCTGGAGAAGGTCTCTAAAACTTCTGCTCTGCTGTCTCTGAACACTCAATAGAACCAGAACTAGAATTCCTCTGACTCGTTCTCCCTCTTCACTCTAATGACCTGGATTGTTTTCACCTGTTCCTGCGCTCTCGTATTTACACAGCTTCCAAATGTTTGGATTTCATTCAAGATCTACTTCCATTAGGAGCGTTTCACAATGCTCTTGTGTCACAAACACACACAGTTAGTGGTTAGTGTTGACATCTTACTCTGAGAAGACCATGGTTCAAATCCCAGCAATGTCGCATACTTGATTGGTGACTTTAAATTGTCCTTTGTGTGTTTGTGTTTCTTTCTCTCTCCTGAATTAAGAAAAAAGGTACTGTTATTTGTTTAAGCTGTGTGTTGCTACGGTTAGTGCCGACACATCACCGTGATTTGAGTCTCAGCACTTCAACTAAAGATTAAAAATGTCTCGATTCACTGTTAGGAAATTCCTCTTTTTTTGACAATAATACACATTTTTTTCATCATTGTAAAGATTTTAGGAGGTAATTATCATCGTTAACATCTCAAAAGATACTCTGACCGCTAAAATACTTGAGTGCATTTTGTGATGTTCTGATTGGGTAGCGACACTTACCACCTCTCCACCGTGCACCCTTTATTTGATCTTCCTCTTTATTCTGTCTATTGACAGTCATCATGTAAGACCCCAGCGAGGGCTCAGACACTCAGGGGGGAGCTGGTGGTGTTTTTGGTTGGTGTTGTTTACGCGACTGTAAACAAAATATATCAAACATTTGGTCACCTTGGACTCTTCCCGCCAAAAACAAACACGACTTGACTTTATAAATAAATGCAAACACTGTGGAGTTTTCTCTCTAAAACACACTATTACCCCGTTGATTATTTGTTGTAGAGACACATTTAGCTAACGTGCTAACTCAATTATCAAAAGGAATGTGAAAAATCTGGCATTTATACAGAACAGTTTAGGAAATGTCCCAGTTCCGTTCTGGGTTCATTTGTTTTCTGTATCCCCATTTACCCCGTTCAGAGTTTTAGAGGGGCTGGATCCCATCCTGATCCAACCTGATCCCAGGAAGATAGAGCATTATTAGCATTATGTTAACGTACCCAATACAATATAAAGAATGCAGAGGCCTGCAGGTTTCACTCGTGGAGTTCTCACCTGTTCTGGAGGCTCATGAGATTCTGCAGAAATTTAATTCAAATGAAAGATTTTTTTCTCTTTCATTTTTAGTTAAAATACACTACTAAATAATTAACACTTTTTTATCATTTGTTCATTACATTTTATTAACTGCTTTCAGATTTATTTATTTTTCAATCAAACTCACTTTATTTCTACATAGAGTCATTTAACTAATCACTTTTTAAAAATAAATCTAATCTTTTTCTATTGTAAAAAAATGTATATAAATATAAATACAAAATTAGAATATCATGGAAGACTGTAAGGATTTTAATAAATCCATTTAAGAGTCCTTAATTCAGAATAATCAGATTTTACAAAATTATTTTTTCATGGGTTTTATGAGGTAGAACCTCAGTTTGTTTAAAATAAACAAATATAAATACTTGAAATCCATTCAAACAATTGGCCCTGAATATATATTCTATGACAGATTAATGTTTTAAATGGATTGGTGGAAATGAGTACACTTTTCCATGATACTCCAATTTTTTGGGAAGGGTCTGAGGGTTTATACACACACACACACACATATATATATAGATGTGATTTTAGTTTATTCATCAAAGTTATTTTTAAGGATGATGTCTTTTCTTTGTCTTATTTTGAAAAGTTAGCTGAAAGTTTGGCTCCCAATTCAAAAAAAACTAACAAGTCACATGACCACAGCATTTACCTATTTACTTACACCTGCTGTTACTGTGTGACACTATTTAGCATTATTGCTCCACTAATTACAGTGCAGTGTCTTAAAAGTTCATAATTGTTTCACATTTCCTATCTAGTCCACTAAACTCTTTGCTCCTGAACTTCAGTCCTCAGGACCTCCATCCTGGATGCTGTTTATGTTTCTCTGCTTTAACACACAAGCTGTTGTTGACTGCCATTGTTCTGCCTCTGCAGAGCTAGGAGATATAAATATGGAAGGCACATAGGTTGGTGAGCCCTGACGACTACTGGAGCCCCGAACCTCAGTGCCAAATAAATCACAGGATCAGATATTTTAAGGAAAGACTCTCAAAGAACCACATTTAATTTATCCAGTGGCGAGCCACGTGGGAGTGGCTACGGATGAAGAGATTTTGGGAAATCCTGGTTGGTGATTTTACAGAGGAGTTGTGGATCCAACAATTCCACATCTCACACTCAACTTTTAATGAGCTGTGATGCTGTGGGACCTCTTGTGGCGCCCCCTGTGCCCGAGGCTGCCAGTTCTTACCAAAAAGCGCATTGCCATCCAGTTGTTGGTCACGTGACTCATTTCATTTGAAAGGAGTGTTTCCATTGCAGTTTTGCAAAATATATAGTTTTCGATACGCCTTAAAAACCACCTCCTTCAAGCGCAAAAACTTTTTTATAAGTGCATGTTTTTTCAAAATTGCCATGTTTACATTTGGTGAATTTTTATCGCAAATCCAATTTTCACATTTTCATAGTGAGTGGAAACGCAGCTACTGTTGTGATCCATGTTATTGTTTGGGATGTGCAGTGCGATGCATATGTTGTTCCTCTGTGGGAGCAGGAGAGAATCCAGCTTGTTAGTCGACACTCCTGTCTTTGGCATTGGACCTCGCCTCTGCCTCGGCTTGGCCATCGACCCTCGCCTCTGGCTCATCTTAGCTGTGGACCTCGCCTCTGGCTCATCTTGGCCGTGGACCTCGCCTCTGCCTCGGCTTGGCCATCGACCCTTGCCTCTGGCTCATCTTGGCTGTGGACCTCGCCTCAGGCTCATCTTGGTTGTGGACCTCGCCTCTGGCTCATCTTGGCTGTGGACCTCGCCTCTGGTTCGTACCCCCAGCTCCATCTGGATGAAGCCCAACTGCTACACTATTCAAACATGTAGTTTGGGAGTTAGATAAGCTAATTCTTTAACAGTCTTGGTACATCGCCTGTTCGTTCTGGGAGAGGATCCATCCTTGATGTGGACATCCCTAAGGTTTTATCCTTTTACTACCTACTACCCAGTTTAGTTAAGTCTGTTTAGTTCAGTTTAGCAATCAGCTGTTGTTTATATTTTGCAAATGATTTTATGTTTTTGGACAATTACCGTTTGAAGCCAAATGAGACGACTGTCTTGTGTAATTGCACTCTATGAGTAAAACTGAACTGAATCGCGTTAAACATTTAAAATAAATGCAGCAACAACTGCTTTGAACTAAACTAAACAGAAGTTCAATCTAGTCCAATCTGTCAGTCGTTCCTGTGTGATCCTAAAACTCACAACAGTGTTCCTTAACAGTTAATGGTTATTTATGCCTCAGTTTGTATCACATTGCACAAGCTACATCTTAATAAGGCTTATCTGTGCAGAAAAACCAAACACCACTTGCAAGAACTTGTGTTTTTCCCTTTGGTCTGTCATTAGTTGAGCATAAAATCATGGGTCTGGATCATGAAGGGCTTCCTCCCACAATCCTCCACCTAGCAAAAGCTAATAGGCGTAGCCGCTGTCCCACCACACCTGTCCCACTCGTGCACACACACATACTCCCTCTCTGACACTAGATTCATCTGGGCGTGAAGCAGATTCCTACCGCCTGCCAGAAAGCACCACCTACCTCTGGATATGATTCTCCTCCACCCTCCTATTCCTCACATTTCTTTTATTCTGTGCCACACATGTGGCCTTTTGTTTCCACAGAACAGTCCACAAAACACATTCCCCGGCGATTAAGATAAAAAATGATTAGAAATCCCATTGGGACTAATATTTTATTTGACAGCTTGAATTAGATCTAAATCAGAAACACATGAAGGCCCTAACCTTTTTAAAACAAACCACAGTCATTGCTGGAATCCCCAGGAGAAAGGCATGTTCATGAAATTCCTTCATAACTGGTACACACATACACACACACAGGGTGTGAGAGAGGTTGTAGGATAAAATATTAACACTTCTGGCTACCACATGATTTTACATGTCCAGAAGCAGAAAGTCTGGATGTGAAAAAAACCCAGTTATGCAAAATAATCTTGTTACAGCAGGTAATGCAAGGAAAGTCTGCTTTTTCAGAACGGAGAAGCTCTTTTTGGGGTTTTTGTCACCAGTAAACCCTTTGACCCTCTTTGCTTTTCAATTATGTTATTATTTAACGTGTTAAATTTTTTTTGGCAACTCATCATTTACTAAACAAAGGAGCAATTCTGATAAAACACCATGTTTACTAACCTTGGCTTTTTTTTTTTCCTTTTTTGTTGTAATTTTCAGGTCTAGAATATGAGACCAGATGAAGCTATAGCCTTGTTTCTAATTACCAGTCCGGTACGGGAGGAGTGCTACGGTACGGTCCAGTTAATTCTGGCGAGCGTTTCCACTCAGTTAAGCCTCGCTTCCACTGAGCAGTTTGTTTTCATGGCACGTGCGCGGTGTAGACGCTAGCGTGTCATTGTAGTGTGACGATTAGAAAAGCAACAACAATGGAGGTCATCCAGCAGCTCGTCTTTTTCTTGCTTTACTTTTGGTACATCGTGTATAACAGGAATTTAATGTTGTTTGAAAGAAGATTGCTTTCACTTAAGAAGAATACCAGTGTAAATAGGAAAACAGAATCGCTATCTTAGTGCTTGATAAAGTCATCAAATGACCCCCGGGCCGCCAGTTTGAGACCCCTGACTTAGACAATTAACCTGTTCAGTAGACATAGACAATGGATCAAAGACATAGACAGTGGACACAAAAACACATTTTTGGCACAACTGGAACCCCATACAGCCCAGCCTCAGCCAGACTCTGCCTTCAGTGGCCCCAAGGTAAACTGAGTTTGAGACCCCTGATCTAAATAATATGTCTGACGTCCATCTAATTCATTGTTTTGTGATGCTGCTTCTTGGCCAGGACACATGAGGAAGAAATTTTTTAATTTGTGGGTAAAAAAGAGGAAAAAATTAGATGAAATTTAATAGGAAAATATTCACTGAGCCAGCACAAAACAAAGCCAGCGTCACATTTTAGAAACGAAAACACCGTGGTAACCATTGTCGAGCATGGCAGTGGTGGAGTAATGATTTGGGCTTGTTTTGAACTCAGAGAACCTCGACGTTCCTAAATAAATCGCAAACCTCTCTGGACTTGTGTGGAGTCAAACGTGGTATGCTACCCAGCAGCTGAAGCCTGGTTGAAACTGGAGCATTCAGCATGACCCTCAGCAGAAAAATAAACAGGATGAAGCCAAAGTGCAGATGCGTGCTCCTGCAGGTGAGACTGTTTTCACATCTCAGGACTGTTTTTTAACAAAGCAGCGCTCTCAACGTATTCCCAGCAGGTGTGAAATGTGCAGGAGGACCTTAAGAGAGATAAACGTCTGCAGTGAAAGGAAGCATCAATGTTGGGTAGGATGCACAAATTCATTGCTCTGAGTTTTCCTGGTAAGAGTGGATCTAAAAGCTGTTAAATTCTGGGTTGAAAGGAGCATGTTTCACCATTTTTGATGCATTTATTGGACATCAAATCAAGTTCTGCTTTTGCACAAAATCTAAAATCTTCTTGCCAATATCTGGAAACTGATCCAAAGCTTCTCGCAAAGTTATTTTTTCCCTCCACAAACAAAAATATGGGCTTATAGGTTTGATGTTTAAAAATGCGCTCTCAGTGAGGCTCCCATATCTGTCAGGGCGTTCTCCCTTGCAGCACTGACCTAAGTCTCCACAGATGTATTATAAACGCTGGAGGGACAGGTCACATATCTCCACCCTGAGCTATGTGATTAAGATGAAACAGTGGGGGAGTAAACAAGTCTGATGAATCCAGCGCACAGAAAGAGGAAAAACTGAAGGAAAGCCGCGGATTTGGGCTGGGGAGCGCCACAGCTGCTCCCGTGTTGGCCAACATCTAAACAGCAGGGGTCCTGTTGCCCCCATTAACCACGAAAGCCTCCAAAAGTCTCTGTTGGAATGACTAAAACAACAGAGTCAAAGTGTTGTTTGGTGCAACAGCAAAACTGAAACACCAGAGCAGCTCGGTTTCTCAGAGATTGCTGAATGGAATCGCTCATAGAAAAGATTTCCAGCATCATGTACAATATAAATCTACTGTATGTGCGCTGATGGCCATCTGGTTAAAGGCTGTGCAGCGTCTCCTCCCAGCAGGCAGCTAAAGCTGAGCCAAGACCCCAGGCCCAACACCCTGCCGGACTTTGAAATCAGATCTTTATTGTCCATAAAGCCTCGGCCAAGTATGAGGAATCAGCCCTCCCTAACAAAACACACTCGTCCAGCAGAGACGGAGGAGCTCCAGAGGAGAAGCAGGGCAAGGTAAAGTGTGGCAAAGGTGTCATCCACAGAAAACTCTCATGACGCTCTGAATTGATCGCACCTGCTGCCAGATCTCTTATTGACGCCTCACTCTGCACAGTTTGAAGGTTTTTTCCTGGAAACATCAAAACGTGACAAACCACATCTTTCAGCAATGTGTGAAGCTGAAAAAGGGAGCATGGCCAAAAGAAAACAATGCAAGTTTGATTTAAAAGACAAAAGTTTGTATGCAGACTAATTACTTATTTTTGAAAAGTAAAGACAAAGTTTCCTTCATACAAATTTCTGTAAAACATACTTTGTTAGGACTTTAAGGATAAAAAAAGATCAATAAAGCAAATCAATAAACTGATCCAGAGCTGGATGAGTAAAGGTCAATAAAAGATCTGGAAATCACCTGAATTACCTTCTACTTCTGGAAGACAAATATCCATTTTAACCAGAATCTGAATACTTTATTTATCCTGAGGGGAAATTGCTTTGTCAGCAGAATTCCAATCACCAAAATTCTACAAGGTCAGATACAGTGGGACAAAAAAGTATTCAGTCAGCCACCAACTGTGCAAGTTCTCCCACTTAAAGTGTTGACAAAGGTCTGTAATTTTCATCATAGGTATATCTCAACTATTAGAGACAAAATGAGAAAAAAAATCAGGAAAATCACATTTTCTGATTTTTAAAGAATTTATTTGTAAATTACAGTGGAAAATAAGTATTTGGTCACCTACCAACAAGCAGGATTTCTGCTTCTGTCTGAGAATCCTCTCTCCTCCACTGTATTTATGGCACCTGTTTGAACTGGTTATCTATAGAAAAGACACCTGTCCGCTACGTCAAACAGTCACACTCCAAACTCCACCAAAGAGCTGTCGAAGGACACCAGAAACAAAACTGTTGACCTGCACCAGAATGAGAAGACTGAATCTGCGATAGCTTGGTGTGAAGAAATCCTATTGGCTATCCAAAGGAAACTTCCACCGTCGTCGAAAAAGAATAATCGAAGAATGAAGTAAATCAGAGCTTTTATACAAAGAACCTGAGACCATATTCTGTGGTGGTGTTGCTCCGTATGTTAGAGCCAAGAGACAACATGAATTCCCGTCGCTTCTTCACCAACACGGTCAACTCTTTGGTCTGCTGAGACGAAAGCTGTATGGCAGCAGCAGGGAAAGCAGACAGGATAGCATTAAAATGAGCCGCTTGGACCTCAATCACCACAAAATTCACAATAACTGCTCATTCAATAAGGAGAGAGAGAAGATAACGGGAGAGAGTCCAGATCCCAGGCAGCTCATCTGTGCTCCTGTTCTTGACAGTGGACCTCGCCTCCGGCTCGCCGTTTTTTTTTTTCCTAAACTCTGGAGCTCATGTGTTAGTGAACGAAGACTTCTACCCTCAAGTGGATCAGACTTTTACTGTGGTAACAAGAACTGGAACTCTGTGATAGCCCCTGACAAAAGCAGCTGTGTTTGTGTTGACATGAAACACAAAGAACAGGGATAACACAGCAGTTTGACGAACTATAAAATCACAAATTTAAAGATTAGTTCCATCAAGATGTGATGTGAGAAAATCCCAAAGGATGTCTTTCCAGACCATACCGGATGGACTGCAGTAAATTCACCTTTAGCAGAACCAAAACTTGAATCAGTTGATGCCAAATGTCCAGAAGCAGACCTTTACTACATCAGTAAATAGCTTACTGTATCTTTTCAAAATAAAAGCCATGGATCCAATCAGACTAAACATTCTGATACAAAACAGACCTTTACATCTCCACAAAAAGCTCCAAATCAACACTGTGATTAAACTCATTCATTCACCTTTGAAACAACATATTTTTTTATTTTGTATGCTCTGGATCGACATGAATCTGAGAATGCTGAACATCCTGAATTGAGCACAAGCCTGATCAAACTATGCCGTAATTAAAGCACCTGGGAGTGGAACTTCCAGAAATATCTATGAAAATGTAATCATATAAAAAGATTTCCTTCGGCCCGTGAATTCTCTTCACTTCATACCACCGAGTAATCGCATTATCCCCAAAATAACACCAACGAAGTGCAGCAACCAAATGTGAGTCACAATCAGCTGTTGTTTTTTTTTATTTTATGGGATACATGGACGTTTCTGAATCTACACAAATATTCTTTGATTCTGATTTTCACAGATGGAATTTCTGACAAAAAAAAGTTTAATTCCTGTTTATTGAAAACAAAAAATTGAAAAAATTCACATTTTTATTGAACTAGAATTGGAGCAGGAGACTATTTTTGAGTTCTACTTTACATAATTTGGAGCATTTACATGAGAATAAACATGTATTTGTTAAATAATCTGAGAAAAATAATTGTCTTCACTTCCTCTTTAACAATTGGAAGTCGTGTTTCGGGGTTTTGATGCTCTTGATAATTGAGGTGATAATAAACCTCTGATCTCAAATTCATTACACGTACGTTTAGTAAGCAGAACTTACTTTTAAAGACAGAAATAAAAAATGAAAGTTGGTTAAATATCAGATATGGGATTGCCCAGTGGGCAGATTCCCTCTGCGGCCCCATGGTGGGTGTAGGAGGGACCTGGCTGCTGCTGCTGCTCCGGGTCTTGGAGATGGTTGGTCGCTCTACCCCTACATTCCATCATCATCCACCTCAGCAAAACATAAACTCACCTGATCACAGGTGTCAACTCACCTTTGCACTAATAGCAAATTAGTTCTAATTAGTTCTAATTCTGTGTGACCGAATGAAAGGCTTTATTTTTGTGGGTTTATATGCATAAGTGTGTGTGTGAGTAGTTGTATTGTGAAAATTTAGACTAGTTTAAATGTGAAACAACAGGTATGTGTGTAACACCTGAGTGTGTGTGTAGACAAGCCCCGCCCATTCCAGATTGCTATTTAGACCTGGTTGTTTTATGATGTTACTTCCCTCTGTTACCATCTTCCTTTTGCTCTAAATTAATAATAAAAAGGCAGGAATATTATTCCAGAATAAATCAATTTATACCTTAAATAACTTCAAATATTTTCCTCTCCATAAAATATATATTTTGCCAAAATTATGCTAGTTTTAAAATAAGAAATAAGTGCAAGATAACATTGGGCCAATAATAACTATAAAGTAAAATGATGTGGAGGGCTGGATTTTTTAAATTATTTCTTATTTGGAATTTTTTGCCTTTTATTTGTTTCTGCATTTTTTTCCAATATGTTGTAGATTTTATTTGGTTTTAATCGTTTTTTTTTTCTAGATTTAAAAGTGGTGCCAAAAATTGTAAGACGTTTTAATTTTTAAATAAATGTTACGTTTAATGTGTGATTTCACATTGTAATTATTCGCAGATAATAAGTAGTTGGCATTGGCAAATACTGTCACAAAACAATAATAATTGCGATTAATCACAATTATTATTGTTTCATTATTTTTTCTGGGTTTGCGATTAATTGGTTACATTTTTTTGAATCGATTTCCAACCTAGTTTTAATGAAATTGAATATTTTATCATCTATAATCTCACATGTGTATAGCAGCCTCTAAACCTCTTACTGTTTCCCAACATAAACCTGGCTTTTTTTTTCTTTCTTTTTTTTTTTTTTTTTGTAAAGAAAATTTCCATTTTTGGTCTTCCAGAACCATTCTCATTTTTCCATTATTTAAAGTTGGACATCCAGGTCGTGTGTGGATCATGTAAGATGTGCAGCCAGAGCTCCGTTCTGCTGTTTGCTGCTCGTCTGTTCCATGAAGCCTCCGCGCTCACGAGGCAAGTTTAAACAACTCCGATCAAAATGAAACTGCAAACGGAAATTATTCGGTTTGCCAAGAAAGGCGCAGTTCTTCCTCCTTTGGTCGTTCACCTTCTGCTGCAGGTTTGTGAGCGCGCGCGTGTTTACCCCGCGTGTGCTCCTCAAACTAATTGCCGTTTCTTTCTCTCTCTCCCCGTCCCGTCTCCTCCCTGAATGACAGCAGAATTTCGCCTCGCCCGGAGCGACGTCACAGTTAAGGTGGAAGAAGACAGCTCCAGACTTTATCCCCCGGAGAAGACGTCCTCTGACGGAGAGCGGAGGAGACGCTTCATCCGTGCGTCAGAGCGCAGAGAGCGGAGCGCGCGCGGAGGGTAGGACAGCTCAGAGCGAGCGGGAAACCTCTGAAACCTTGACACCAAATGAAGACCGACTTGTCTCTTTCTGAATAATGTAGAGGAGGTGAGTGGACTGGGGGAGTTGGAGCTCCTTCTCCGGGCTGGGAGCATGTGATGCGCGGCGGCAGACGGAACCAGCTCCGCGACCATGAGGAGGTCAGACACTCTTTTGGAAGCGGACACTTGACCGGCTTTGCTGCGCGCCAAGATGCGCCCGACGGGAGCACCTGGACCCGCGCGCCGCCGCTGACGGAGAACTTTTCCATATCAGAGAGCTTCCCTCCCGCCGCTTCGACTGAACCTCGCGGGGGATTCCCGCCGCGTGCATCATGACGGTCCGCCTGTCGCGGATCCAGCTGGCCCTGTTCTTCATGTCGCTCTGTCCGCTCAACATCATCGGACTCTGGTGGTGAGTCGTGTGGCGCGCGCGCCTCCAACTCGGGACAACTTTTGCGCCATGGTTTGTTTTTGCGCACAGTTTGACGCATTAAAAAAAAAAAAACATTACTCAGCATTTCTGAGTCCGACAAGCAGAATTTATCAGAAAAACTCAGCAAACATTAAAAATAATAACTTTTGCTTTATTTATTAAATTAACTCCCAATTATCAATCCAAATGTTAATGATTTCTGCATTTATTGTGTGAATACTTTAAGCATTAAGCACACTTTCAGCAATTTCTGCAATCTTGGTATCAAAACGTTCAGCTCACTTAAGGACTTTCCTGCTTGAAGTTTTGGTATTTGTACATTTTATGGTTTTTAAGATTTACGCAATTTCTTCAATTTTTCAGCTCCAATGAAATGAATTGTCAAATGTCTCCCAATTCTGCATTTTATGATATTAAAAACGTTCAGAATGTTCAGGAAATTAATCCTTGTACTTTTGGCATTATTATGTCACACAATTTTTTATAATTTTACACAATTCGTGCAATTTTTTCATAAAATTCATTTAAAAAATTGCGCACTTTGAAACCGGTTCAGTATTTGAATAAAAACGTTCAACTCGTTAAGGACAGTAATAACAATGAGGTTTTTTAAGGCTAATTTTGACAATAGCTAATAGTTCAGCAACATTCTAACATTTTTGGCTAATTTAGCATCGAAGACATTTTTTTTGGGGGGGGGGGGGTTATTCTTGAGTTTAGCTAATATTTCAGCAACATGATAATGTTTTTGGCTAATTTAGCATCTACTGAGGTTTTGGGGCTAATTTTGAGTTAAGCCAGTATTTTAGCAATGTGCTAGCTTTTTTTTTGGGCTATTTTGACATTACTGAGATTTTTTGGGCTAATTCCGAGTTAAGCTACCATTTTAGCAATGTGTTAGCTTCTTTGGCTAATGTGGCATCACTGAGTTTTTTTGGGCTAATTCTGTGATAAGCTAGCATTTCAGCAACATCCCTGCTTTTCTTGGCTGTTTTGGCATCTACTGATGTTTTTGGGCTAATTCTGAGTTGTGCTAATATTTTTGCAAAATGCTAGCTTTTTTGCTATTTTGGCATATACTGTGGTTTCTAAGGCTAATCGTGAGTTAAGCTAGCACTTTAGCAATGTGTTCACTTTTTTAAGCTAATTTGACATCTACTGAGGTTTTCTGGGCTAATTCTTGGTTAAGTTAGTATTCTAGCAACGTGTTAGCATTTTTGGTTAATTTGTTATCTACCGAGGTTTTTTTTTGGTTAATCCTGGGTTAAGCTAGTATGTTTAGCAATGTGTTTTTGTCTAATTTGTTATCCACTGAGTTTTTCTGAGCCAATTCTGGGTTAAGCTAGCATTTTAGCAACGTGTTAGCATTTTTGGATAATTTAGCACATACTGAGGTTTTGGGCTAATTCTGAGTTCAAACCTTTTTTGCATTTCAAGTTTTTTTTTTTTTCAATTTTAAAAAAAATTCAAGAATTGTTAAAATTCTCTGTGCACTTTCTGCAACTTTTAGCTCTTTAGCAATTTTGGAATTATGCAAGTAGTTTTAGCATTTTCAGTTAACCCCTTCAGCAATTACAGTCATTTTCTACAGCATCTTCAGCGACCACATTCAGAAAAAGCATTCACACTAGCATTATCGCAGGTAATGCGACTTTTCTAGTTTTATTTTAAAATTGACTTTTTACTTAAAATTGTCTTTATAATTTGAATTTGTTTTTTGCATTCGATATTTCAGACTCATGAACTTCATAAATGAGGCTTTTCAATATGTCAAGAACAACTGGATCCTGCTGGCAGCTCAGTTCTAGGAAGTTCTGGACTTTCTGAGTGAAAGGACAGAAGCTGCTGAACCAAAGAGAAATAAAAATAAAGAGGTTTAAAAAGAAATGAAGCTGGTTAGGAGTTCAAAGAAGGTAGAATGAGCTGGAGGTGCTGATGGTGTGTGTTTGTGTGTGTGTGGAGGGAGTCCAGGGTGAGGAATGTCAGGTGGCCCTTTAGGCGCAGTGGATTTGTCATCATAAAACAATCCATTCAGGCTCAGCTCTGCGAGTGTCTGACAGTCTGACAGCTCCAGCAGATGAGCTGATAACATATTTTCTATTTTTCGGTCTGCATGTCTGCTGTTTCTGACTTCTGTGTGGAAACATGAAGTGTTTCAGTCTCTCTCTCACACACATACACACTTCTGCAGGGCTTGAAGTGAAGCTTTGTGGTTTTGTTCTATTGAATCCTCCCACTGTTCATTCACAGCGGAGTCAAGGTCAATGTGGGATGTAGTGTCAGCGAGGCCTTGTGGGCCTCTGCTCCTGCGTGACTGGCACGTCTCCATCCTCCACTGTGTGCAGTTCTGCTGTCACTGACTTAAAGTGGAGGTTCCATGATCTACATTTCTACTTGTCACCCAATTACACCAATTGATTCCTACTACCTTTTCCAGGTACAAAGATATAAAATCAGATTAACTCTGGGTGATATGCCGATAATTTGTTTATTTTTACTGATAAACTTTTGTGGAAAAATATGTATTCCTACATAGAAACTGTTGTGCACTTTAACCCTCCAAGACCGGAGCTCCAGTGTTTATATTCTTTGATTTACTGTAACTTTTCAACCGTTAACATGATGATTCCAGCAGATGTGAAGGAGAAAAGCGGCTCGTCTTTCTCCTTCACAAGGTGATAAAGGGTAAAAAAAATGTTTCTCATTCGTAACTATTCAGTTACTTGAAAAAATAAAGTCAGTAATGACATTTTTGTCAATTTTTTCCATAAAAAAGCTGAAAATATAATTTATTGTAATATATATTGTTACTGTGATATATAAAAAAAATCTATGTCATGATATACAATTTTTTTTCCATATTGCTCGGCACTACCTCAAGCTATTATTAACTTATATAGTGTGATGCAGTCAAAATATTAGACCCATTATGATTAAAACTTAGTTTTTGTAGCCTTTTTCTGATGATGGAGGACATATTACAGGAAATTAAGCTCAACATTGCATTTCTAAATATTACATTTTTCAAATAATTGTAAATCAAGCTGGAATGTGTGATGTAGAAAACACGCTGAGTGGAAACAGAACCAGCAGGATCAGTGAGGACGACCATCTACAAGTGCAGAATAAGAGACGAACAGGATAAAGAGGTTAAAATATAAACAGGAAGAGCTAAACAAGTGTGCAGTCATAGGATGTAGGGCTGGGTTGATAAAAGTGATTTGAATTTAAACTTAACAGATCAATAATCAATTCAAAAAATATAAATCGATTTAGCACATAAAGCTAAACTCTGCTAGCTTGATGCTAACATTTAATGGAACATCTTTATAAACTCACAGACATGAATATTCCAAACTTTTAAGGATTTTTTTTTTAAAGTAACCAATTAGTGGTGTAAAATATCCTTTTTTGCTCATACTTTCTTCTTCTTCTGGAATAAGGTGTAATGCTACAGCGTGATCGCCACCTAGTGGCCAAACTGAAACGTCCTCCAGGAGAAGCAGAACAATGTTTACAATGTTAATGCTCTGAACATTTTTGTTAGAACTTCTCCTTTTGAGAATCCATGTAACACTGGATGATATTTATAATCTAATTATTTCACTGATACATTTTACAATGTGTGAACTGGATCAGATTAATATACATATATTCAAAACATATAGTAGATTATTAAAAATGTGTAAACAATGTAAACTCAAAATTGAATTGAATTTAGTGGATCGAAAGAATCTAAAAAAATGTAAATCAAATAGTTTCTGGAAATGATCATCGATCCCCAGCCTTAATCGAATGGCCTTCAGCACACCTGTACTCCCTAAAACCACAGCTCAGGCTCACCCAGGTGTGTTTTATCAAGACTTAAAGTTTGAGCCTGAAAGGTGGAGGAGATGTCTGCCTCCGGATTTGGAAGTTGTAGGAATGATGAGGACTCCTGCTGTGACTGCATAGAGCTCTGATGGAAACACGTGGTTTGAAAAGCGTGAAGTTCCTCGACGCATTTTGTCCATGGACTCAATCCACAGCTCATTAATATGGTTATTAGTGTCTCTAAATGTCTCCTAGAAGAGTCTTTACTATTACCCGGAGTTCACCTTCATCCTGATGTTGACTTCAGTATAAATGAGAATAAATTATTGAATAATTCAGGATTTTATGTGTGAAAAAAATGTTTGAGTTTTGACTCCATAACTCTTTGGAAACCATCCCCTTCCCTCTAGAACATCTTAGATGACCCAAAACAAGCCGGTCACATTTAATGAGTGATTCTGATTGGTTCACCACTCCGTCATTTAGAAGTGGACTCTATGGAAGCAGAAGGAGGTGCAGACGTCAGACTGGAAGGAGGTTTAAAAGTCTCTGAGGATCAGCGGATTAGCTTTAGTATAACGGACATAAAACAAGACACCAAGTTGACCCTTCACGGATGCCGTAGTCCATGTTGATGCTGACGTTTCTTTTGAAGTCCAGATGAAGTCTCAGAAACTGGAGTAGAATCAAGTCTAGAAGAAGAAAATCCTCCATCCTGATGCAGATGCTGATCAGTATAAATAAGTTTTAGTCTTTAACCCAATAAACCAACATTCAGTCAATTAATTCTTTTAGAAATTAGTCTAAATTTAAGGCAAAAAAATTTGGACACAATTTTTTTTGTATGGTTGCAAATTTTAAATTCTCTAAAAAGAATTTGTGTCCTCTCAAAGTTTCTTCTACTAAAGATTATTTTACTTTACATACTTTATTCCACACTAAATCTTTAAAATATAGCAATAATATCGAAATTTTGAATATTTTTTAGAATAATAAACTTTGTCTTTTTTGTAAAAATGATGGCTAGAGACTTTTTTATTAAACTTAGAAAAAAATATTTTCATCAGTGCTGTGAATGTTAGCATGTTAACACATGCGATTAATCAAAAATAATTAACGCGTTAATATTTATTAACGCAATTTAAAGAAAGGCTTCCACAGCGCTCTTGTCAGGTATTTCTCCTCTTATAACATGATTATTTACATAAGAAGTAAACATTCAATTGGCTTTTAGCACTTTAATCTTGCTATTTTTTATTTTGGTTTAGATCGCTTTTTCCAAAAAAGCAGATTATTTGATCCATGGTCTGGAGCCATATTGTCATCTAAAATAAACTCAGTAAAACATTTGTGTGATTAATCACAACACAAAGGGGAGATTTATCTGGTTATTTTTTTTAAATCCATTGACAGCACTAATTAAGAATAAATGTTTTAAATGTACAATTTTGTGTGTTTTCATGTTGTGATCATTCGCAGATAAAAAGTGGTCGCCAAACAGTGTTACTAAAACAAAAAATGATAATAATCACAATTAATTTTTTTCAGGTTTGCAATTAATTTGTTACATTTTTAAATCAATTCCCTGCCCTAATTTTTATACATTTTTGTTAATATGTTCTTTTATTTACATAAAAAAAGTAAAAAAATAATAATAATAATAATTTTTTTTGTTTAATTTAAGTGTTGGGAACTTTTTTATTAAACAGATGAGGCACCCTAATTAAGCCACACCTAGATTTTTTTTAAATCTTTATTTTGGTTGCTAAACTGTAAAGTAAGTCATAATAAGTTACGTGTATTTATCGCTTTTAAGGCCAAACGATGGAGATGCAGAGATGGAGTTCAGTCAAGCAGAGAAAGCCAACAGTCAAAGTTCAATTTCCATGAATTCTTCAGGATGAGAAGCATTTATTTAAGAAGTAAATCTGGAGTGGATTAAGGGAATCAACACTAAGGAATCATCTGCTTCCTTTCCATCCGCACTGACACGATTTGTCATCTTCTTTCCATCATTGACAGACGCACACAGTGAGCGGCTGTGATGCCACACCTGCGGATCGCTCGCCGCTCTGCCGGGACAATGCTTCTCTGTGCTGACAGATGCTGGACGAGCCATCAGACATCGCGCTCATTCCTTATGAGCGTCTCTATCTCTGCGCGTCTTTTGAGGGAAAATGCCCATCACGCCGACGGCTGCTCCTGCAACGAGAGACGCAGAGTGAGAGATATGAAACGCCGGGAGATAGGCGTCCTTTCAGAGCCTGAGCTGATTAAAGCGCTCTAATCATTTGGCCTGAGAGCAGAGAGCGCAGCTCCGAGTGAGGAATGCCTTTGCTCTTCTGCGCTGCTTTTGACTGCAGAGATCTGCAGAGCCGGCGTTGTTATTTGTGCGTCGCAGCTCGGGATTGGCTGCCGGCATGTGCAGATAATGCTGCACGAGCACAGGTGCACACGTGTGTCAGCGGAAAAAACCTCAGAGCTGCATGTAAAACAGTCAGAAACAGAGCGCTGCTCTCTGAGTTTATTGCATGTTTGTTCTCTCTGCACATACAGCAACTATCAGTGGATGAGCTTACCTCCTGTTGTCCAACCTTAAAGTCTGCCTTTGATCGTCTTCTGATCTATGTTCAAAGCGTCTCCAGTTAGTTTTCATTTTTATTATGTAATTTTAGGCCAAAATATTAAAAATTTGTGTTGTTTTTCAAACATAGTTTCTGCAGATCATTAGAAACTTACCTCTAAGTTTGGGAGGGAATGTTGGCTCTGGGTAAACCTGAACTTATTTCCCATCATACCTTTGTTTGCACTCTCTCCTGCTAGCTTACAGCCCCTCACAACCCCAACCTAACATCAGGAAGAGTCTGCGCTGCCAGGACCACTAACACGCACCGACTTTCTCTAACGGTGATCCGCTGTTGGAGCCAGACAACGCCAGTACGCAGGGATTGGTCTGAGTCAGCGTTTCTATGGCAACCATTCTCACCAATCAGGAGTAAGCTTGTTGAAATTTCCCACCCCTTTCACTGAAAGCGGCTATCTGTCAATCAAACGTTGGATGTGGGGGGCCAGCAGGCTCCACCCACTTTTATTAAGGCCTGTGATTGGTCATTTCATAACTTGAATAGTTTGGACCACAGAAAAAAAATAGGATTAAGCTGTTTATTTCTCTATAGAAGTCTGTGGGATTTTGGCTTCTTGGAACCATTAGGTACTTCCTGTTTGGGTCAGTCTGTCTAGCTCTTATAACCGACTGTCCCTTTCCATGTTTTATAGAAACACACTCAAATGTCTCTAATAATTCTAGGTAGTGTTGGTACCTCCTTCTATAGACATTAGTGAACAAGTGGGCACTTGCCAAGAACAGACAAACACACACACGCACAAACACACAAACACACACACAGACACGCACAGCTAAATAATTTTTTACTGCCTTAATGTTGCCAAGCCCGCATTGTTCTTTGATCTTATCTGTAAGAATCTCATCAGGACCCGGGAGATGGGCAGTCTTCCATTCTCGTCCTGCTCTGACAAGATTAGATCTGTTACAGTGAAGTTCTGGTTTGGAGGCGATG
Source organism: Oryzias melastigma (assembly GCF_002922805.2). Classification (NCBI taxonomy): domain Eukaryota; kingdom Metazoa; phylum Chordata; class Actinopteri; order Beloniformes; family Adrianichthyidae; genus Oryzias; species Oryzias melastigma. The sequence goes on along the minus strand of NC_050532.1, from coordinate 25,456,337 downwards.
GAGGCGCTGACTGTTCACACACCGTTTGTGTGGGAATGAGTACGCATTCACAGAAATGTCCTCAAATGGTTTTGTTTTTTTCTAAACCAAATCAAACATAGTTGGAGAGGAAGGAACGTGCAACTATGAGACAAAAAACAGTCAAGGATGTTTTTGAAAAGTGACAGAGTTTTTTGACACAGAGACAGACTCAAAATTTTCCAAATATTCTAGGGAATGTTTTTGTTTCATTGTGGATCAGTTTTTTAAAATCTTGTTTCTGTTCTTTTTGATTGAATTGTTAGCATCAGATGTTCTTGTATTTTCATCACAACATCAGCCTGAGCGGTACCACAAAAGATGGCGTTAACTGGAATGAATGGTTGTCTAATGCTGTGTTCACACAGAACGCCATTTGCGCGACAAATTCACATGGCCAGCCACTTTTTCGCTGCAGATTCACTGCTCGCCGCACGCCTGAGGTTGACACCCCAGACGCTAATGTCAGCTAATGTTTTTAGCATGATCGCTACACGGAGCAGTGTCTGTGGACATCTCACTGAGTTATTGGTACTCTATCCTGTGATTGAGTCACTGAAAATGTCACATGCCCAACGCCGTGTCAGCCCCGTCGCTCAAATGTCCATTGATTTAACATTGAAACTGGCTGCCTCTGCTGTGCAAATCACGTTTGGTGTGAACACGGTATTACACTACGGTCACATATCCCAGAATGCAACAATTTGATATCAATTTGATATAAACTTTATATAAACTTTATATCAAATCGATATAAAATTGTTACGTCATCACATCGGAATGTGGAGGTCAAAGGTCACCTGTCAAAATGAGTTTGATGGAAAGGACATACTATATCTCTCTTACATCATCTTATTTATTCAAGGAAAAAGGAACTAGTATTATTGAAGTTGCTGTGTTGTCATGACTCATTTTTTAATTAAAAAGTTTATCAGGAAGCTGAAATTCACCATCAATCCGTTCAGATGCTGTTTTACTGGTTTGTTAACAACACTGTGCTTGAACTGCACAAACAGCATCAGCAGGAGAAGGTCTGTTTCCTCCCTCAGCTTAAACTCCATGAACTCAGTGAATTCTTCACATCACTGCTGCGTCCTCAGCAGCTTTTGGAGTCCTCCTCTGGTAATTGTCAGCGATCTAACGTCGACAAAAACTAAGACCTCCTTTCTCCTCTTCAGTCTGCCTGAATATTCGGTCCAAGTTTGAGTGGATTTTAGTAACACATGTAGAAAAAATGCTTCAGTTGTTACGGTTACTCATTATAATGTCTGTTTTATAAAGCATTCCAACTAGTACAGAAAAATGTTTCCTAATTAGGTAAAATAATCTACAAAAATGTTCAAATAAAGTTTGAATTTATCCCTTTTGTGTCATCCATGCCCTGCGACAGACTGGCGACCTGTCCAGGGCGTACCCCGCCTTCGCCCTTCAGTAGCCGGGATAGGCTCCGGCACCCCCGCGACCCCGAAAGGGAAGCAGCGGTCAAGAAGATGGATGGATGGATGTGTCATCCATGTGATGTCACACCTTTGTGTAGATCTCTGCTCCGGCTTCAGAATTCCTCAGAAGAGTCACTTCCTGATTGTGGAAGGAAAATTGTATTTTTGTCTGAATGAATCTGATGTTTGGTCTCCAACCTTTTTCAGATCACGGACTGGTTTACTGTCAGACGGTGTTTGTGTCTGAATTTCTTCACTACTTACTTCTTAGTCCACTTTATAGGGCGTTTGACATTTTGTAGAGCCGTACTCTAGACATTTCCCAGAATACTTTGCGAAAAACCATTGTGCATCAATGCTCACTGTTGGTGAATGTTGTTTGTTGTAATTTTATTGTTTTTTTGTAATATTTATATCAAATTTTAAGCATACATTTAAGATTTCTAAACCCTATTTGTTTTTTTTTTTACTTTTTGCTAAAATTCATGTCATATTTCAAGCATTTAAAGACAGCAAAGATTTTCCAAACTTAACTTTATTATAACTTTATTCTTTTTTTGGTAATAGTTGTGTCCTATTTTGAGCATTTAAAGATAGCTAAGAATTTTAAAACCAAACTTTGTTATCATTTTATTACTTTTAGCTCCTATTTATGTCCTATTGTAAGTATTTAAACAAAGCTAAGATATTCCAAACTTAACTTTGTTGTCATTTTGTTGTCTTTAGTAATATGTGTGTCCTATTTTGAGCATTTAAATATACTTAAAATGTTTAATTTAGTTTTTATGTTGTGAATTGGTCTTTAAAAAAATAAACGAGCATGGTGTCTGAATTGCTTTTAAAATCCAATTTGTCCTGCAAATTGGGATTAGGGAAGGAATCGGGACATAGCCTGAACTTCCATGTTCTGGTCTGTATTGTTCTGGTCTGCGCTGAAGTCGGTGTAGGATTTTTATCTTTTTATCTTTCAGTTTCTCTTAACTTTTGAGGATACAGTTTATTTTCATCTTCTGTAAAATAACTGGTTTAAACTTCATTTGTTCGCCAAGTTCCTGTAGCAACCATTAAAATGTGTTCTAGATTTTTCTTTAACCCAGAAATGTCAAAGTGGAAGCTAAAAAAATCAGACGCAAACTTCAGCCTCGTCCGACTTTTAAAATAAATACAAAAAAAATGTGTTCTGTAAAGCTGCTGTTTTCTAATTAAATAAAAAACGTGAATCCAACGTTTGAACAACTTTATTAGCAGCAACCTCGTATTATCACATCCAATTAATGAATATTCTGCATTATTGCTATGATCTTTGGAACAACCGTCAGAATAAATGCATATTTGGAGTAAAGACTCCTGGTTTTTGTCTATTAAATGCAGATTTATTTTATTTTGAAGTCTTCTTCTGACTATTTCAGTTTAGTTATTGTCCAAATATGTTTGTTTTTGGTCAGCTTTGATAGCTAGGGGGTTTCACTATAGATTTTGGAGCTGCTCCTTTAAGAAAGTTAAAGATGAATTTTTTACATGTGTGAAGAATGAGGTGGAGAGAATCCATTGGTTTTCCAAAATAAAACTTAATTCAGAAAAAGATTGTAAAAAAAAGCAGAAAAAAAAGGAAGTTGTGTTGTTTTTTTGTCTCTGCGGCCCGGTACCAACCGTCCCACGGACCGGTACCGGTACAAGTGTGGTTCTTGGGGAACACGGCCTACCTTGCTGAAGCACACCTGCCTCTTGCGGACTTCCCCTATCAGCCTGAATAGGGTCAGAGATCCGAGGACCCGGGTTGGGAGTCCGCTCTGGGGTCTGGGCCTCCTGGGTGTGCCGCTGTTGTTAAAGCAGAACAAATGTTTTCTCGGGTGAAGCTGCTCTCCTCTCGCTGTCAGTCAGACTCCTCTGGAAAGTTATGAGCAGTGAGACTTTTTTCTGTTGTTTTCCAGAATTAGCAGAGCGGCCTCACGCCGGCGTCAGCAGCGTGATCAAACATGTCTGACTGTTAGCCAGACAGCGCAGTCAGAGCCAGCAGGTTTTGGCCGAACGCTGAATTCAAAGTCTCTCGGGATTAAAGATTTTAAATATTTTCATTTTCAGCAAAACTCCATAATTTCTTTGTCACAACATTGATAATTTTCTGGTTCTGCTCTCAGGCTTTGCTTGTCTCGTCCTGAACCCCCAGCAGGCTTTTCCATTTTTAGACTCTGTGCAATTTGCACTCTGGCGTCTAAGAGGAGAGCTTGTCGTGACTTTCCTCATCTCCAGAATACTTCAGGGATTAAAGGGGGATAAAATTCATTCATTCGTGGGTGGAGTGAAAAGAAGAAAGAAGGGTCCTTTAGTGTACGTAATGCCACGGGATCTTTAATAAAACCCAGAGCTTCTTTCTGACCTTCTGTGGGTCTTTCATGCTCCCAACTCTGTTCAGATTTCACCTCAAGAAAACCACTTTAAAAAACATTTTCTACATTTTCCTTAAAGTTCTGCTTTGATCGTTTTTTAATGTATTTTTGAAGCAATTTTTAATTATGATGACGCTGTTTTCATAAAATAAAAAAAACTGTTGTTTGAAGGACATAGTTTCTGCAGAGCGGCAAAAGTTAATTGGAAATTCACATCACACCCGGTTCACTCTAAACGCGGAACGGAGGCCGCTTCCTTGTTGACCTATGGTTGCGGCGCTTCCGGTTTGAACCTAACGTCAGTTGTGGACGGGACTATTGGTGCAAATAAGCCCCGCCCCTCTTCCCCTCTCCGTTACTGAGAGCTTTCTGTTTACAAGCTTACAGCCCCTCACATCTCCAACTGCTGAGTCTTCTGGAGGATGTGAAAAGAGTGATCCTCCCGGTTGATAAAGTGCAGAGCGGCATCATCAGTTAGTGTGAATCAAATCAAACTTTATTTATAAAAAATACACAAACATTTCACGTCTATTTATGTGTTCTGATGATGAAAATGTAGATGGTTTATTAAAAAATCACATGTAAACACATTTTTTCCGCAAAAACTCTTCGACGGCAATACACGCTAGTTTTTCGCAAAGACCCCTGGGAAATTTCTAGTGCACTCGATTTTGGAATTGTAGATTCAGACAGCACTAGAAAATGACAAACACACTATAAAGTGAGTAGAGAGGGAATTTCGACGTAGCCAGGGTGTTTATCCTCATTTTTACCGCTCCAACTGGCGTTTACAGGTAAACTTCATTTTTATAATCTTCCCAGATGACACGCCCACCACACCAGTGTAAACAAGAAATCGGTTACTGTCAAATGAACAGTTTGGCAACTATAAGTTACAAACATGGCGAGATTAGATCCAGATTCCAGGAAAACAAAGACGTTCATGGATCTATCTGTTTGCAGGTGGATGGCCCCGCCCATTGTAGTTTCTACCTCACAGTTAAGCTCTTTTTTTTCAAACTGCATTTTTTCCTCTGCTCCAGATTCATTTCAAATACTCAGAAATACAAGCTTAATTTTTCTAATTTATGTCCACCATCATCAGAAAAATGGCACAATTTTCATCAGACTTTAAATATTTAAACTGAACTAAATCCCGTCGAAAGCTGAAGTCATAAATCTTTTGATCCCGATTGCATAACCTTCGAATCAGCTGTAGAGGATCTCTTATCAGCATTTCTCATTTGAGTGCTTTTGGTTCTTTGTCTTGTTTTATCTGTTATGCTATTGTTCAGGCCCTTATCATCCCGCTAACCACTCAGACGAAGCGCTCTTATCTGACAGCCTCTGATACTGTCAGCGACCACAACGTCCTTCACGAGCTTCACCAGCTGATCCGAATCAGGATTCTGCACGAGACGATGAGATCGCTGTCAAACTCGGGTGAATCTGGGGTTTTATCTTCGTCTTTTACAAACATCCTCACTGCAAAAGGAAGTCGAGAACAAGCGGGTGCTGCCGTGTTCTGTTGGAGGGAGAGGGAAATGCATGTCTGTCCGTTACATGGAGATCTGATCGCTGTGAATTTCAGCCTCAGATAAACACAGTCTCAGACACGCAGGTTTTTTTTTTTTTTTTTTCAGAACCTTTATTGTTGTAACAAAAATGAAAGCAGAAAGGAAAACATGTGGGTGATACTAAGTACCCCCATCCTCCTGAAGTAGACTTTTCTGGTCACATGATTATGGAGGAGTCTTTCTTCTCTACGTTCCTACAGTTCATTGAGGTTTGTTAGTTTTTATTTGTGCTCTTCAGAAGGATTATGTTTCTCAGAGACTAATTATTTGCCGTGTTTAGACAAGATATTTTAAAGAGGATCATGAAAGGAGACAAAAACATGTTTTTTCTGATCAATGGCTTGTTGAGGATTTGTTGTTCTGCTTTCATTTGCTGTTGGTTTGGCTTGTTGTGACAGACTCTGATAGCCCTCATCACTGCAACCCTACCTCCGTGCTTACCAGTGTTGATTAGTTGTGTTTGATTTTCTAAGCTTTGAAGACCAACTCATCAGGAAAATGATGGCTTTGGTGTTTTTAACATGTTCTTGTGGCTTTTTTCATGATGGAAGACAGATAAAGGAAATTAAGGTAAAAACTCTTTTTTTAAAAAAATATGTATGCATTCAAATTATTGTCAGTCAAGAGCAAATGAAAAAAATGTTTGTATTTGTGGCGTAGAAAATATGCTGAGTGAGCCACAAACTCCACTGCATTATGATGCATCCTCAACGATGTGAAACCCCCTAAAAAAATAAGAAGAGGAGAGAATGGAAACAGAAAGCTCTCAGCAACAGGTTTTTTGATTTTGGCTAAAACGGCTTGATTTAAATAAATCAACAGATAAAAACACTGGGATTTTGTTGTTGGAATATTTAAAAAAATGATCAAAGTGGAACTTTAAGTCCAAACATTGTTAGTTCTGGTTTGTTCCTTGTCAGAACATTTTTATTTCACAAATTGTGGAACTTATGTTGTTTTTTTTATGTCTTGTTGTTTCTGTTTCTAATTATGTGTGTTTGTGTTTTTTTTAAAGAATATTTTGGGTCTCTTTTTCCAAATGATTCGCTGTATTAACTCAGAGTAAGTTCATTTCAAGAAGTTAACACATCTATTTTCATAAATATAGAAGAGTGCAGTAAAAACACACTCCACGCAACGTAAAGATGGCTCTAAAAATTGCTGAATAATGTTGAATTTCAACTGTCACTTTAAGTAAATAAGTCTTCAAAGTAAAGTGTCGGTGAAGTTCTTTTATTTTCAAAGTAAAAGAATAGAATTTTTTCTGTACAGTAGTCTGTCGTTTATCGTGTCGATTACGTTTTATAAAAACCTTCCATAGGTGAAATCCACAAAGTTTGATTCCAGATGTTTGTAAATCTACTCTCTACACACTTTATAGACTTTTCTCAGATGAACATTTTAACACTTTTCTCTCTTGTTTAAACTCTACATTCAAACCTTAGTAAAAAAGAGACTTTAGTAAAGTTTACTAAAATAAGTTAAAAAAGGCTATTTAGATTTAAATAATGGTAATTAATTTAAATACATATTATTTAAACTTACATATTTTCAAACATAATATTAACTTTGTCAATCTTGGTTCATAAATTGAATTGAAATAAGCATCCACAGCCCCTATTTTAAATGTTCTTCACTTTCTTTTTGTTGAAGATGCAACTCCAAATTATTTAAGATTTTTTTTTTTTTTTTTAAATGTTTGATCAATTTCTACTTCGTTTCAGCAAAAATGGTTTCATGAAGCTACAGAGCAATGCTGCATTCAGGGACCTCCAGAATGTGGGATGCTAGAACTTTTCTTGCAGACAGATTGTACAACAGATTGCAGCCAGAACAAAACAATAAATCAGAGAATTAAATGTAATTTACGGATTGTTTCGCTGTGGTTACATCAGAATGCACACAGAAAAAAAACACACAAATCCTGAGGGGAGTCGGCGTTTCATCACAGCACGCAGCAATTTAAACTAAGCTGCTCTATTAGTCTTCACACCCACATGCTGTCATTAGCTGGTGACTGAAACCCCCGTCAACCAGATAATTTCTGTTTTCACCTTTAAGTTCATCTTTAAGCCAAAGTGGCTCCAATTGGTAAAAAGTTGATATCTGGAACTCTCATCTTTGTTCTCTGTGGAGTCTTAATTCATCCATCATATAATCCACCTTATAGGGATGAACACTTCGTGTTTTTTTCTCCAAACAAGGGCAAGAATGCTTGGCACTTTCACATCGTTGATCCCATCATCCAATTAATTCCCTCCATTTTTGGTTTTATCTCCAGCAATGTACTTTTCCACCTGAGTTCAC